>NW_007471783.1:0-318 GCF_000475195.1 Diaphorina citri
TCGATCACCACCATCGACAAAAATTTGTACTTGTTTTTCGATAATTCAACGGGTTATTTTCTGGTATTCTCGTGTTGACCCAGCACCTAAATAGGAAGTTTTATGTCTCTACTTGCCCATCTGATGAGAGGCATACTACGGTATGGGCATGCTACGACATAGACCACACAAGTCTCATGTTGCAATTGTTTCATTGCTACGTAATAAAAACGGCGGTGAAACACTGTGATTCCTGCCCTGTGCGAACTTTGTCCTAAACTCACTGTTTCCAAAAATTTTACCTCCTCACTAAATCCCATAGTATGTCTCAATCCAGTG
>NW_007471784.1:0-318 GCF_000475195.1 Diaphorina citri
ATTTTATAGTCCAACTTTTAATTGCTCGTAGCTTTATTGCTAACGTTCAAGGAATGTTTATTTGAGCGTGAGAAGAATAAACGATCTCTGATATTTTCACTTTCTATTTTCATTAAACACTCGCATATTTATTTGTACTTATTTGTAGGAGTATGTACAAATAAATACTAGGAAAGTGAAAGAAAAAGGAGTGGATAAAAGGAACATGAGCTGATGTTTCATAAATATCAGTTGACAGACAAAAAAAGTAAATGATTTTCTTCTTCTCCGAGGTCATGTATAGCTTTCTGAAAATTGATTCGAGACTTTGAGAAACGT
>NW_007471785.1:0-318 GCF_000475195.1 Diaphorina citri
AAAATTTAAAAAAAAAAAAAAAAAAAAAAAATGCAGTTAGCTTCTTAGGTATCGCCTATCTTGTAAGCGCTAGGTCGCGGGTTTGATTTTTGCCCGGGGCAGACTTTTATCCTAATCAGATAAGGTTTCCTTCTCGGAATGGCTCCTTTCTCCTTACCTGTAATTGTATTCCTTTCTCCTTACCTGTAATTCTTCTATCCTGGATTTTGGGACGATAAGACCTCAGTGAAAAATAAGTAGGTAAAATATAAAAAGTCCGTCAATGTTTTGCAATGAAAAAAAAAAAAATAATAATAATAATAATAAAATCATTTTATA
>NW_007471786.1:0-318 GCF_000475195.1 Diaphorina citri
GTGGTTACCTTCCACTCAAGAGTCTATTATTATTAAATTTGTTTCCAGAGTTGGTTCAACATGAATCAGTAACAGTGCCAGTCTCCAAAAAGGCATTATAGATATTAGTCACTTATGTAGTCATGTCATTACATTATGTAACCAGCAATTACCTCCTTTCATCAAATAAAATTCAACCTCAAGCCAAATTTTTGTCTGAACGTACATGGACTTTGTGCTTAATAGCTTAAAATATTGAACTAGATTGTACTTGGATAACTACATTCTACAGCTCAGTAAGGTGACTTGTAGTGAGGAATTCTACAACTCAGTTGAGAA
>NW_007471787.1:0-318 GCF_000475195.1 Diaphorina citri
AAAAAAAAAAAAAAAAAAAAATCCTCACAGGTGGTACTACTTGTAAGGATTTTTTTAAGAATAATCTCTGAATCTCCGATAAGTCACAAATTTTCGGACGTACAGAGAAGATCGATTGGGTAAATCCCCAGTTAACTAGAGACACGGGTGTTAATCCATCGAATTAATCAATTCAATATAAATATCACCTAGTAATTTTATTTTACCCATTCACTTAATCATGCTAATATGACGCAGGTAGATTTGTACACTTGAGTGCGAAAAATTTGGACCGTTTTTAATTCCCTTAAGCTCTTTACTTTACCGAGTTTCCTTTTT
>NW_007471788.1:0-318 GCF_000475195.1 Diaphorina citri
TACTTTATGTTACCATGTGTGTGTTTATGAAAGAGAAATCTTAATTATATTATATATTATGAGAGAGAGAGAGAGAGCCAGGGGAATAACACAATTCTTCCTCCCAGTTGATTAACGTGAGTGGATATTGAAATAATTGTAATACCTATGAAATAATTGTAATTGTAATACCTATATCCGCGTCTATTCGGCTGACTTTCTCCTATCCTGTCTTCCTTCTCTCTTCCCTTTCGGGACGACAAGTTTTTTGCGAGGAGAGATCCCAAAAGTCCTATACTCTCTCAAACGACTCAGACTATTATAACGCTAAAGAGGAAC
>NW_007471789.1:0-318 GCF_000475195.1 Diaphorina citri
CTAGGTCTAGGTGCTAATATAGCATTCCAACAACCTAAATCAGGGGAAGTAACCCAATAATAGAGTACCCTAACTTGTGGCAGTGTGGCATCCTATCAATAACTGTTTTCTCAGTGCAACTACTTAGAGTTAGCATTCTTAGCAATAATTAGAAAAATCCTGGGTTCAGTATAAGACATTAGTAGAAACTGGAGATTAATTAAAATTTTAGTTACCTACCTACTTTCCTAGATATTTTTATTGATTGATTTAATGATACCTTCGTATTTTTATTGATTGATTTAATGATATCTATACCTACTGGCCAAAAGATATTTA
>NW_007471790.1:0-318 GCF_000475195.1 Diaphorina citri
AATTACGTAAGGTCTAAAACATTTGTGGATAGGTAAAAAAAAATGAGTTTTAAAACCTTTTTTTTTAATCTTTTGTTTTAGTTTCCTTTCTCTCTTTATCTCTCTCTCTCTCTCATTTATTTAATTTCTCCTTCTTGAACTTTTTTCATCAATCATAATCTTAACCTTTCTCTCTCTCTTCTCTCCCTTTGTTTCATTTTCTTATTTTTGAGCTTTCTCTCGAATCCCTCTTCCCCGTCTTTTACTCCCTATTTCTGTTTTCTCTCTCTCTCTCTCTCTAACTCCCCATCCCTCTTCTCTCTTTACTCTCTCTCTTAC
>NW_007471791.1:0-318 GCF_000475195.1 Diaphorina citri
TTTTGAAGCCCCGTAATTTTCCAATCTTGTTACAGAAGATTGATTTCTATCGATTTCCCTCATTTCGGCATACTTGTATCTTATACCTGGTATTCAGTTTTAACAAGAACCGCTCATTATATTTAGGGCTCTGAGAGTTTTTTTGGGTTTTCGAAGCTGCTGTGAGAATGACAAGCAACATTAGGACAGGGGTACACAATCTGTACCAAGAAGCTTAGGAACTCTGCCCATTTGAAACATCGTTGTGCCTCTTAATATCCGATCTTACCATCACAGAGAGTTTTCATTTATTCCCGAGTATCTATCTCCCTTTAGAAG
>NW_007471792.1:0-318 GCF_000475195.1 Diaphorina citri
CGTCATCTGAATGCCGCCCAGAATGAGCAACAAGTTCCGCTCCGACCGGGAGACTTTGAGCACGATCTTGCCCGAAGGCGGCGGCGGCTTCACGAAGTTTTCCGAGGCCGAGGAGAACTTTTCGTATTTGTAAAAGCTGTTGTAGTTAGTGAGAGATTGGTAGGTGTTGGACGTGGGTTGGGCTCCGTCAACCAGAGCGCTGCTGGAAGGCGGGGACTTGAGGACGAATTTGGTCTCGCTGACATACTTCCCGGGGAGGGGCGGAAGAGGGGGCAACTTTTTCTTCTTGTGCTGCTGATCTGCGTAACTTTTATGCTG
>NW_007471793.1:0-318 GCF_000475195.1 Diaphorina citri
GCCGTTCCGAGAACGAAACTTAAAATCCGCCATTCAGGATAAAAAATTCAGGATAACATCCGCCGGGGGCGTGAATCGACCCCGCGGAAGAGCGCTTACAAGGCAGACGCGCTACCAACCCTCTAGGCTGGCCACACGTGAAGTGATAGTAGTGTGGCTGTGGAACGAAATTATACCTGCAATATTATGGGAAAACCTTGAACTACATCTCTCTGACTCCCCATGACTTCACGTGACGTGACGTGACGGTGTTTCTACCTTAACCATAGTGTAGAGTAGACTGTAGGCCACTGTGGCCGAGTGGTTAGGTGCGAGTGA
>NW_007471794.1:0-318 GCF_000475195.1 Diaphorina citri
CGAGTGTGCCCGTGACCGCGACGTTCCAGCGAAGTCCAAGTCAACTGTGGAACCGGAGTTGAACCATCGTGTAGTGCGTGCTGCAAAAACATCCAAAGGAGTTGCCGATCAAGACAAGAAGGAGACAAATCAAGACGTGATTCGACCCAAGGAAGAGAACAAACAAGACGTTCAAGACCGATCCAGAGACAAACCGAAATCGTCAAGAGACAGAATGAAGACCGGTAAAGAATGTAAAGGTATATCAGTTGATTCAGTAGGTTTTCAAGTAGGTGATCTTGTATGGCTGTATAACCCTAAACGACGTAAAGGTCATAG
>NW_007471795.1:0-318 GCF_000475195.1 Diaphorina citri
CTTTTAGATTTGCTGGTAAACTTGGTTGATTTTCTAGAAATTTAATATGTACATTGTACTCGTATCTTGTATACCTTACCGTTGTATACCTTAACCTTAATACCATATTTATACTGACGATGTCGGCTTAGAAAAATCCCATTATGTCAATCAATCATTCCGGTGAACTATTGGTCTGTTTTCGGAACCCAACACCCCAGGTATGACTGGGGAAAATCCACACACTCTTTTCTCAATACACCTTAAGACAACGCCCAACAGTTTGCCGTTAGACCAGCCAGTTTATGGACTTCTAGGCGCTCTCATGGGGGAAAACCC
>NW_007471796.1:0-318 GCF_000475195.1 Diaphorina citri
ATCGCTACGTACGCAAAATGGTTGCTAGGCAACCGAGCGTGGTTGCTAGGCAACAGAACAAGGGGAAAGTAGCGCAGGTGCAGAGTGATCTTAGCTTGGCGGAGAGCGCGCATGAACCATTCGCGGTTTTTGGCCAGAAAGGTGAGTGGCATTGTAGATTATTTTTAAATTATGGTCTTTTTAAGGTCAGCAAACTACATACCTGTTCAAGTTATGGAGATCACGATACCACCTGTTGAAGTGATGTAGTGGTCAAATTATTATTGCTCTTGTTCTGGAACTTGTTCTAAGCTGACAGTCTAAATAAAGCACTACTTA
>NW_007471797.1:0-318 GCF_000475195.1 Diaphorina citri
CCATACCTCGGCTGGGATTGAACCCACGCCCTCCTGTTTACCAGGTGAGCGCCTTGACCACTACACCACCGAGGTAGGCTCTGTTGCTATACCAGCCACAATCAGACCGTCTGACAGATCCAGTCTGATTTTGAGTTTGAGTGGCCGCCGCCGGCATTACAGTTCGCTCTGTCAAACCTCTTGAATAAAAAAGACTAGATTGTTAGGTGGTAGAAAACGCCTAAGGCGTTAACCTCGCCTAGTGGTTGCCTTCCACTCAAGAGATTATTATTTTTATTATTGTTTTCGACTTTTTTCCGCCCATTTTGAAAATTTGGA
>NW_007471798.1:0-318 GCF_000475195.1 Diaphorina citri
CAGCTGGGAGATGAAAATAGGAGGCTAAAGGAATCAATGGTCACACCCCCTTCAACATGTGAGTCTTCCCCATTTTTTCAAATCTCTCCCAAAGATATTTTTCCTGTTCAAAGCAGCAATTCTAACATCGTCGCCCTACAAGCAGGAACTAGAAACAAACGAAGAGCAGCGAAAACTGAAAATCCCAGCCCCGTCAAAACGAAGCAAAAGAGCGGCCGATCCAGAGAAGAACGTTCCTACTTCTTACTTCAAAGTCATTTTTTAAAGAGTTTTGACAAATTTATTTCTGAAAATTATCATTTGTTTTCTAGTTATAAA
>NW_007471799.1:0-318 GCF_000475195.1 Diaphorina citri
CGTCTTTTTTTTATATCAGTACTTTTTTGTGGAGGGTAACTCTTGACGTTAATTTTTTAACACGAAGTGTTTTTTGGGTATCCTATACATCAACAACCTGACAAAATCTACAATTATACAGAATGATCCTTTCGTAAAATGAAGACGATTGAGTGTAAGTTTTTTGTGATTGTACTAGAAATATCTACATTAGGTACATAGATGTTTCAGGCCTAGTTTCCATACAGCCCTCGATTTTTAAAAAGCCTGGTACACACCCTACGATTTTCTTACGAGTAGATCGACCGATAAATCGCCGTTTTGCCCGGTACAAACAGC
>NW_007471800.1:0-318 GCF_000475195.1 Diaphorina citri
CTTTATTATTACAATAGTAATAAAAAGGTATAAGGGACGGACTATTGTATTCGCTTCGGTGTCTGTCACTCGCTCGTTATGGTTTAAAGAACAGGCAATTTTGACGTCTCCACTAATCTTTGTGTCTATTGGTGGAGATGCCAAATGAACTTTTCTCGGGGATGCCTTTTTCTTTGAGATTTCAAACAGCTTTTCAATAGAAACTCCCTTGGTAGTTGTGAGTGAGTTATAAAAGAACTACTCTTTTCAGTGAACTACTCAGTCACTGAGTCAGATCCTAACTCCCTCTTCGTATAGGGAGTTGAAGAGTTACATGTC
>NW_007471801.1:0-318 GCF_000475195.1 Diaphorina citri
TACCAATATAGAGATTATGATTATGAGAAAGGCTTTTGTAGAGTTGCGCCTACTCATGGACTATGTACTTATTCATCATTACTATTACAGTCAAATCTAGATGATTGTGAACTGAAGTCATTTCTTTTATCTTAGAGAGTCATTTTGTCTCATATGTATTAAAGAATATTCGAAGAAGTGGGACCTTAAAACATTTTCACGAGGATAGAGAAAAAAATCAAAGAAAAGTCTCTATTTAAGTTCTTAATTATCCAGTTTCGACTGTATTTATTCCTATTATTGTGATGATTGTTAGTAGTTTGCGTCCGTCAAGTTCAA
>NW_007471802.1:0-318 GCF_000475195.1 Diaphorina citri
TGATATTTTGTATTTTAATGAGATGAAAGGTTATTAATAATATTAATTATAATAGGTACCTACAATAGTTTAGTAAAAAATAGTTCAAATGAAAAAAAAAAAGTCAATTTATTTCAACAATAATTAATTACAATTCTTTTGTGTTATTCAATTAATTTGATTGTGAATTGAAAATGCAATTTTTTTAAACTTTCAAGATAAATCAGATTTTTTTTATTCATTGTTCCAATTTGCCAATTTAATCATTTCAATTTTCATATTTCCAAAGTAATTTACAGGGTTTTGTAGTTTTGTTAACACATTTTCTATTTTATGGAA
>NW_007471803.1:0-318 GCF_000475195.1 Diaphorina citri
GTCTTATTTAGCCGCCATCTTGTCAATCTGTAATATAGCTTCTTAAATCGGCAAAATAACCACTTTTTTCAAGTCAGCGTACCTGAAAACATACAATTCAATATATTATTTCAATATATTGGACAATTTTTAAGGATTTCCCTATAGTAGCAGCATATCCCAAAAATGGGACCGACCATTACGGGATTACGGTACATCCTAGAAGAAAAGTGTAAATGTATAAAATGTAAGAAATAAAATTACAAACAACTTTCTAATTCATTGTTCTTCACAAAAAAATACCGGAAACGAGATATTGTGAGAAAACCTCTTTTTAGG
>NW_007471804.1:0-318 GCF_000475195.1 Diaphorina citri
TCATAACATACTTTCTGACCGAAAAAAGTGAGGTCTAAATCTGTCGGTTACGTAATAACTCTCGATTTTGACTGTCCACTTTTGATGACATTTACTAATGCGGAAAGAAAATTTTGAAAGTTGTCTTTTCTTTCAATGCTGCAATAGAGTCCTCGGTGCCCAAGGTAGCTTCTTCCGAGTAAGATATGTATACAGGTATACACATATAGACATATACAGTTCCACCAAATTACTATCTAGAGGTGGATTTCCACCAACGCGATTTTTGCCGCGCGACAGAGTCGCGCGATAAAAATCGCATAGTGGAAACGTGTCGCG
>NW_007471805.1:0-318 GCF_000475195.1 Diaphorina citri
AAGTCTTTTAATTTGTGTATTAAGTCATCTACTAATGTTGTGGTTGTTTTGTCTATTATACTATTTTTGTTCTAAAGAGTTTCTGGTTTCTGTTTTAAAGTTTTTTAGCAAATGTTTTGTGTCTTGAGTTCTGAGTTCTGAGCTCTGATAAGGAACAGGCGCCATTTGTCTTAATTGAGTCCACATGGAAATAATAGATAATTGAATATTTTAAAGACGAAATTGATAGAACCTATTGCTATTTAGTTGTCCCATTAGTCCTACGAAACGGATAGCGAAAACCCAAAGAAAACACACATACTGTCTTAAAAAATAGAC
>NW_007471806.1:0-318 GCF_000475195.1 Diaphorina citri
AAATCAAAAAATCAAATCAAGAATGATAATAAACTGAATATTAAACAAATTAGGTAGGTACATAGGTATTGATTTTCTTTAACCACGATCGAATAAACTACGGGCTAAAAAATTCCCGGAGGGACGGGCACAGCTTGTTCATATCTGCTGGGATTCGGACCACAGTCCTTTCGGTTATGAGTCCAATGCCTTAGCAAAACAGAAGCAACAAAAGACAAAAGAAAATTTTCTTGCCTTAAATTTACTTTTAAACAATGGTTAGTCGAACGGAAATAGGGATCAAAATAGTATCTTGTAAGGAGCTATTGTTCTTCATTT
>NW_007471807.1:0-318 GCF_000475195.1 Diaphorina citri
AATTTATAATTATAAAAAAGTAAAAATAGTGAAAAATTATTTCTTGATGTAACACGCACTATACACACACAATTCCAAATCTCGTAGTTAACTAACTGGGTACTTTGTGTTAATTTATTATTCCTCACAAGTCAGAAGTCAATGTATAGGAAGCAGTTATTTGTATGTAACTATGCAAGAAACTCTTTACAAAATAGTTCACTGTATTGTTCTTACATATGAGGAATTTAATATTTACACATCCTAACGCTGAACAAGTGAACAGGTTACTTATCAAGGATATAGATACAGGTAGATTAGGTAGGTACCTATTTGTTT
>NW_007471808.1:0-318 GCF_000475195.1 Diaphorina citri
CCCGGGCGGGAATCGAACCCGCGGCCTAGCGCTTACAAGGCAGACGCACTACCAACTAAGCTAACTAGGCTGGCTCTAGTTTTTCATCTACCTGAAAACGGCTATTTTTGATCTGTGGCGTACTGTCCTAGGATTGGGTAGAACCATTACGTCTCACAAAGAATCCACACCATCGTTAGTCCTATAAGTAAAATAAAAAGGGCTGCCCTAAATCGTAAAGCTTAGTACCTGTGGGACCTTTGGTCCATACAGCTAAGCCCCTAGGTGGGCTTTTTGTGTGGGGTGCTAAGTTACCCCAAGTTTGTACCTACTGGTCTG
>NW_007471809.1:0-318 GCF_000475195.1 Diaphorina citri
CAAATTTTAGGACTAGTCAAAGTTTAAAAAGAGATAGCCATTTTGTTTTTGCTCTCATTTCAATACAACACTAATAAAGTTAAGTTAGCAACCAATTAGAGAGAAAAATAGACCATTTCGTGCTCTTTTCAACGATGTACAATAGGTAGGTAGGTACTCCAAAAGTCGATTTTTTTGGTCTTGCTCTGCTCTGCCTCTTACCCATTCAATTGTGCTAACCCTCCGCGTCTGATTTCAAGTCATGCATGGCCCTGCTGTTCAGTCGCTACTCGTTTGGAATAACAATCGACTTGTTGCTGCTACTCACTTCTCGAACTA
>NW_007471810.1:0-318 GCF_000475195.1 Diaphorina citri
AATTCAAAATAACTCAAACAGTGATGCAAAGAAAAAAGAAGATCCTACTGTCAGTCCTAAAACAAATAAAAAAGATAGTCATACTGAATTAAATAAATCTGTCAAAATAAATGATCAAGATGAGAAAACTAAAGAAAATAGCAAACATCCAGTAAACGTCAATCCTAACCAGAATAGTGTGGCAGATAGTAGCACAGCAAAAGTTGACACTGAAATTGATGGCAGTCCACAAAGTGTAGATCAAAGGACCAATGTTGAAAACGAGATAACAAGGCCTTCCAATAAAATGCCACAAACTGAAAAGAAAAACAACCTTGT
>NW_007471811.1:0-318 GCF_000475195.1 Diaphorina citri
AAGAAGAAGAAGAAGAAGAAGAAGAAGAAGAAGAAGAAGAAGAAGAAGAAGAAGAAGAAGAAGAAGAAGAAAACAAACACTCACATTAGATACCTACCAAACAAACAAACAAACAAACCAAATAGGTACATAAATCTAAATAAATAAATCTAACGTATTCAGCAAATCCTGTTAATCAGTATTAGCTATGTACATTGTACATAGGTGTCTATATTATATGTATTTATAAAATTATGTATTTTGGGGGCACGGTTGGTCCAGTGGTAACGCGCTTGCTTGTCATGCAGAAGGTCCCGGGTTCGAATCCCACCATCGACA
>NW_007471812.1:0-318 GCF_000475195.1 Diaphorina citri
TGAACTCTTTAACGTTATTTGACGAAAACTCGGTTCTGCAGATGCGCAAACAAAAGAGGGCAGTAAGCGGCAAATCCAGAATATGAGCAATTTGAACTTGGGTAATACTGTAGTTTGATTATACTTACTATCTCCTGCTCCAGCGCAAACACATAGTGATTGAAGAACTTGTGCAGTTTCTCATTCGTATAGTTAATACACAATTGTTCGAAGGAATTCACGGCAAAGTTCTCGAATCCGAAAATGTCTAGTACGCCCAGGAAGCGGGTAGAATCCTGGCCCGGGTTGGTGCACGTGTTGATGTGGTTGACTAGCCAC
>NW_007471813.1:0-318 GCF_000475195.1 Diaphorina citri
AACTAATTATAAATGTGTTCTATTTATAAAATAATGATTATTTGTATTAACTTTTGTATGTTCCTGCGTAATAGTAGGTAGACAGTCGGTGCATGGAATGGAACATAACAGAATTCGAAGCACAGACAGAATACTATCCTGGTTTAGAAACACTTTTATTGACGAAACAAGCAAACAAGTGAATATTCTCAGCTACCATTTAAGCTACCTACATAATAATATTTGGTATCTGCTAGTGGGCGTAAAAAACATCAAAAACATGATAGAACATCTTATTTCCATCCGATTTACACATAATATCTATCAAGTTGCAATTCT
>NW_007471814.1:0-318 GCF_000475195.1 Diaphorina citri
CCGTTTTGGATGTTTTTGAGTGCGCCAATGCACTTTTTGGGTACTTTACATCGGAATAGGACTCTATCTCGAAAAAAAATTGTCATTTGGTTGTGCCCCATTTCACCTTTTTTAGTCCGTCCTTCCTTTATTAAATTACAATAGTAATAATAAAAGGTATAGTGGACGGACTATTGTATTCGCTTCGGTGTCGTCTGTCGGTCTGTCTGTTGGTCTATCTGTCGATCTGTACATATATCAAATAAAAGGTATTTTTACCAGGAACACGAAAGTGGTGGTGCAAATTTTGTCCAGAGAACCATAAAGCCAAAAAAAAAA
>NW_007471815.1:0-318 GCF_000475195.1 Diaphorina citri
AGAAGGAGAAGAATAAGAAGGAGAAGAAGAAGAAAAAGAAGAAGAAGGAGAAGACGAAGAAGAAGGAGAAGAAGAAGAAGAAAAAGGAGAAGAAGAAGGATTAGAAAAAGAAGAAGAAGAAGGAGAAGAAGAAGAAAAAGAAGAAGGAGAAGAGGAAGGAGAAGAAGGAGGAGGAGAATAAGAAGAGGAAAGGAGAAAACTGTGAAAATCACCCCCTCTAAGACAAAAATAATTGTGACCAAAAAGGCCAATTTCCTATCCAATAATGTCGGCCTTATTTAAATTAGATTGCCTACAAAGACATTCTGCGTCGTTTGG
>NW_007471816.1:0-318 GCF_000475195.1 Diaphorina citri
TACTATCAGTTGTTTTTGTTTTTTTAAAG
Organism: Diaphorina citri; assembly: GCF_000475195.1. Lineage (NCBI taxonomy): Eukaryota > Metazoa > Arthropoda > Insecta > Hemiptera > Psyllidae > Diaphorina > Diaphorina citri. The sequence continues at coordinate 30 of NW_007471816.1, forward strand.
CCCTTTGTTTGTAGCTCGTGTTTTATGAAATTTAACTTACCAACTCTTATCAATCGTAGAAATTACAATGATCACCATAAACACAATACGAGGTATGAATTGTATGTAAATATCTATATTCTTTGTAGCAAATTTAACCTTTATGGTCTGGAACTAGACCTTCGAATGAATAAACTAATGGACTAGCGGGGTGAATGCCCACTCCTTATAACCAACATTATCCGCACATACTGAACTATTTCAAAATGTATACAAATACCTATAAAGTTGTAAAAAAATCAAAAGATCC
>NW_007471817.1:0-318 GCF_000475195.1 Diaphorina citri
GTCACTTATGAACGGGTTCTGTGCTTTAAGTCGCGCGATCTTCTCGTTCTCAGGAATCACACGGTGTCTACCTGTGGATATCTTACTCCCTAGTGAGTGACCCGTCACTGAAGCTCCTAATTCTAATCTCAGATTCGCTTTGAGTGTATCCATGAGCTCTTGACTACTCTGACTATCCTCAGCATCATTGCTATCTTCATCCTCTACACCCACATAGGTAGAATCACTATGGTTACTCTCTGATGAGGACACGTCCTCTTCCTCTTCACTCTCATCTCTCTTGTTTATCATGGTGGTATGCTTCTTCAACGCTGCGTA
>NW_007471818.1:0-318 GCF_000475195.1 Diaphorina citri
AAAAAATAAATTAAAAAAAAAAATAAGTAAAAAAAACAGGTAGATACCTAATATATTCTATGGTAGTTATGTTTTAAGCAGAGCAACCCTCTTTGAGTGAGAGAAAAGAGAAAAGAAGGGATGTTCCAGGATACGGAAAGCAAAAGGTCATAAGTACCCTTATAGTTCATGATTCCCCTTGGGAGTTATGATCCACAGGTTACACACTCCTGATCTAGGGTACCTACAAAATAATGGAAGCACTTTGGCTAGTCAACTTTCCACTACCTTGGGAATCACACAGGACTTGGTTACACAGAACCAATTGCCTGTGAAGAA
>NW_007471819.1:0-318 GCF_000475195.1 Diaphorina citri
ACTGTTAATAATAATAATAAAATTGTTGTAACACTGTGGCGCGGTTAGGAGTCACTGGTATAGGTTGAGAATCACTGATATACGGTAGGCATCATTGATTTTTTAGTGCTTTCTCCCAATCTTGAAAACTTTATTTACTTGCTTCCTTCTTTCTCACAAAATGAAATTAATGTGTATGTAGTTTGTAGGTATCTACTGTTCCCCCTCATGAGATCAATTTACCATTATGAGAATCCAAAGTTCAAAGTAAGTGATACTGATACCTTCGGTATCGCTTTACTTATTTTAAACTGTTTCACACCGACTGCTTTGATTTTT
>NW_007471820.1:0-318 GCF_000475195.1 Diaphorina citri
TTTAGGACTGTTCGTTGCAAGAATTTTGGCCCTTTGTGGTTTTTCCAAGACTTTAATTTGAACAGTTTTAATTTCTTTTTTATAAGGTGGGTACATCTGTAGTTGTTCTTTTGACATGAGGTTCGGTTCTGCTAAATCCTTTGTCAAAGGCAAGTTGATTTTAGCTTCTTCATTGCTATTATTATTAGAATAGACTTTTTTGTTTTGTTCCCGTTCAAACTCAAGGGCTGAGTCATTTGGACTGTCTTCTTCATACACAATTTCAATATCATCAATTTCCTCAAGCGGTTTTCCTTGCCAGGAAATATCAATACCATT
>NW_007471821.1:0-318 GCF_000475195.1 Diaphorina citri
TGTCTGTACCTTATGTCAATAGACGAATGTGAGGGGGTATCCCATTTTACCCCGTACGACATCCCATCTTGCCCCATGGGGAAATTTGACTTTTTTTTTACTAATCCATATTTTTTACCCAGAAGTGTTTCTGTTGATTTTTGAACTGTTGATAAAGACATTGTCCAGGAATTGATTCTGTCGTTGACCGTTGAACGCTGACCAAAGACGTACATTTTGTAAAAGCCCTCCTATCGGATAATAGTTCAAAATTTAGAACCTAAACACCATTTTGTATGTGGCGTAGGCAGTACTGGAAAGCCGCCATGCCTGATAAAA
>NW_007471822.1:0-318 GCF_000475195.1 Diaphorina citri
GACAAGCTACAGGTTACATACTTACTGAAAAGTTTCGCCTGCGGCCCTGAAGATTACACCTTTGACAAGTCTGCTTCTATTACTATTGTAGACCAAAATCTTCAAAAAATTCGGCTGCGGCGCCAAATTTTGTGTTTTTGATAACTAAGTTTTTTTAAAAATTAGAGACCAAAATTTTCGCCTGTGGCCAAAAAATTTCAATTCAATTTCGTTAATTCTGGTTTCTATAAATTGTAGCTTACAATTTTCAAAAATTTCGCCTGCGGCGCTGCTCATTTCCCCCTTTTTTGTGTTAACCTTCATCCCCCCAGGATATGT
>NW_007471823.1:0-318 GCF_000475195.1 Diaphorina citri
AAATACAGAGTGAGCCTTTGTACAGGCTATTATTAAATTTATTCTATTTGCAATCCTTTGCTCTCATTTTATTCATACCTACCCAAAATCACTTTGAGTCTCTTTTTTATATAATAGATAAAGGGAACTGTAACTGCCAAGGTCTTATCGTCCCGAAATCGAAGAGAGAAGGAAGACAGGATAGGAGAAAGCCAGCCTTTTCGATTATGAACATTATCTGTTCAGAATAAAATCCGCCCCGGGCGGAAATTGAACTTACGGCCTAGCGCTTACAAGGCAGATGCGTTACCAACCAAGCTAACTAGGCTGAGTGAGAAG
>NW_007471824.1:0-318 GCF_000475195.1 Diaphorina citri
TGTTTTCGCATAGGTTGATTGATTGCTAATCTGTTACTTCCGCCTCTGTATTTCCGCCTGCATCCACCTCCATGTTCTCTGTCCTTTCCTTTGGTTCTGTATTTGATTCCTTGTTCTGTTTCGTGTCCTTCTTCTTTTCCTCTCCTGGTTTCAAGACATCTTTGAGAAATTTCTCCATTGCCGTCCGCTCGAGCACCAGACTGTTGGAACGATTGTATTTTCCTAGCTGAGGTTTCAACTTTTTGGGTTTCCAGCCAGCTACTTCTTTGACTGAAGGAGAGATTTGTCTCTTCTTCTGGCCTTGGGTCACTCCTTGTA
>NW_007471825.1:0-318 GCF_000475195.1 Diaphorina citri
GTTAGGAATAATTGAATCATCGATTGAGTAGTACGAAAAGGAGTAGTTCTTTTATACAACTCAGAACTCACTTTTTACCTACTCTTCACAGCTTTACACACTCTTTTGACTCTTGTGCATGAGACATATGTACTCGTATCGTGTAAATTGATATGATATTATCAACAAGCTACATGATTATACATCAGGTATAACAACTTGGTATTATTTGGCTACACAGAATTCACTATTTCAAACAAGTCCTAAGCCAGCCTAGTTAGCTTAGTTGGTAGTGCGTCTGCCTTGTAAGCGCTAGGCCGCGGGTTCGATTCCCGCCCG
>NW_007471826.1:0-318 GCF_000475195.1 Diaphorina citri
TAGGACTGACCTCTTCCGTTTGTCTGTCCGATTTGAGACTGTAAAGATTGCATAGGTGTATTTTTTCATCGCTGTCCATCTGCCCTCAACAATATTTTTTTTTACTTCTAATAAGTAGACAGGTACCTACTACCTAGCTTATTAAAGCTATTAGGTAATATTTTGGCCAAAATCACATGATCCATTGATGGTGTAAAACCAAAATACTGTCCACCTACATCCTGTATATTGAAGATTTTCTTTTCACCCTGTAGAATCTGAAGGGATTTTATCTTTTCATGTTGTATTTTCCTATCTTCCAACACAACATGCTTTATG
>NW_007471827.1:0-318 GCF_000475195.1 Diaphorina citri
TAGTAAAATGTCGAGATGCTGGAGAGAGAGAGAGAGAGAGAGGAAGAAGAGGGAGGAAGAGAGAAAGAAAGAAGAGGGGGAGAGACAGGAGGAGATATGCCCGTATAGTAAAAATGTCGAGATGCTGGAGAGAGAGAGAGAGAGGAAGACGGGGGAAGAAGAGAGAAAGAGAAAAAAAGGAAGAGAGAGAGATAGAGATTGAAGTTTAGATAAAGCTGTCTGCATGTCTGCCTCAGACTCCATTATTATTATTATTATTATTATTATTATTATTATTATTATTATTATTATTATTATTATTATTATTATTATTATTAT
>NW_007471828.1:0-318 GCF_000475195.1 Diaphorina citri
TTGTGTGCTCCGTTGTGCTTTATGAAATGTGTTTATGTTTTCTCATTGTGGATTATGCGGATGACGTTTTTAATCACTGAGAACTTATTAAAAATATAGCGTAATCAGCGAGTACTTCTTATTGGGTAATTTTGAAAATCTAGCGTAATCAGTAATCACAAATGATTGTCGTTTTTTGTACTGTTATGATATCGTTTGGACGCCTAGTTCTATTTGTATGATTAATGCCAGAGACTGGGGGTTCAGTTAACTGTAAAACTCGGAATAAAAGAACCGGTACGGGGTCTCTATCGGGCCAATCAGACCCAAAATTGAATT
>NW_007471829.1:0-318 GCF_000475195.1 Diaphorina citri
AAAGCTAGGTATGACATTTTGACAATCAATTAGCTGATTATTCCTATATTTGGTCTAGTTCTATTACTTCTAGGTGTATTCTATTTATGAACGGAAATAATAAAAAAAAAGGTTTAAGAAGACTTTTCTTTTAACTGGGACTCTGACATTAATAATTACTTAAAAGGCACAAACGAACAAAAAGAACTATATTTTACCTTGGAGAAAAAAAACTTGTAGGTAACAAATGCAGAAAAATGATAAACACAATACTTTGAAGTGTTTCGATTAGGATCTTGTAAACAAGCTTGCTCAATTAAACTATTCCGACTGAGAGCT
>NW_007471830.1:0-318 GCF_000475195.1 Diaphorina citri
AGTTAATAATGATCCAATTAGATATTAGACTGAACCTTAGTCCAATTTGTGTGGTCAGACAGGGGGACCTCTACCCGCTGTAACCGATAGACTGGGGCTGTGTGGAATTACGTTGTGGAACCCAACAACAGAGAAAATACTAGGAATAGTGAAAAAACAGTAGTAATCGTATAGTAGTAAAGATTATGGTAGGTCGTAACCTCTGTGGCGCAGTGCGTCTATAAGTTAAAAGGAGCGCAGGTGAGGGGTACTCAATGGGTTTTTCAAGGGACACCAATAAATTGCCCACAAGGAATAAAAGAGAATGTACCTGCTGGA
>NW_007471831.1:0-318 GCF_000475195.1 Diaphorina citri
GAAAAGGTTGATTTGTGAGTGATGAACTGATGAGAGACATCAATGAGTGAGAAGAGTTATTTGATATATATTTTTTTTTATGAATTTACCAAAGTCAACAAACAACTCGTCGTGGTTTGGAGGTCTTAACCACTGAGGCGGTACATTTTATTTTGAAGGTGTACATTACCCGGTCTATCATTGTTACTAGTTTGTCAATAGCTACTATTTGGGTACCTTCAACTCTTTGTTGAAACAATATGTTTTTTCTAGCTATTGAAAGGAAGAAGGACAAGGATTTTGGAAGCTCCTGTAAAAATTTATTTCGTCCTACAAGTT
>NW_007471832.1:0-318 GCF_000475195.1 Diaphorina citri
CTCTCTCTCTCTCTCTCTCTCTCTCTCTCTCTCTCTCTCTCTCTCTCTCATACCCTCCTCGGCTCTCTATATATCTTTTATATCTCTCTTTCTCTTTATTTTTCTTTCTTTTTCTCTCTCTATCTCATTTCCCTCCCTTTCTTTCCATGCCCTCCCATCTTTCTCCATCTCTCTCTCTCTCTCTCTTTCCGTCTCTATATTCTATATTTCCTTCTTTCTCCCTCCTTTCAGTCTTTCTCTATCCCCGCCTCTCCCTCTCCTCTCCTCTCCTCTCCCTCTCTCTCTCTCTCTCTCTCTCTCTCTCTCTCTCTCTCTATT
>NW_007471833.1:0-318 GCF_000475195.1 Diaphorina citri
CGATTTCCGTGCGTACACCTACTGTTAGAAGTCTATAGTTCCCTAACTCACACGATGAAGCAAAGCGGCAAATCTATTAATAGCCTGGGCAGGTCATCCCAATAGACACACTATGTAAATGAGCCGTCAGAACAATTTATCCACAACACGTTACCTCATAGCCACGTTTCCCACACTAAGCAACTATTAAACTATCGTGAAGAATGCATGTAAACTGCTCCAAGCAATTAGAGGAACGCTGTCATTTCCTCTGATTTTCTTGGGATAATGGGACCTCTTGCGACCTGCATCGATGGAGACAGACACCATATTCTGCTG
>NW_007471834.1:0-318 GCF_000475195.1 Diaphorina citri
TTTTTTGTGACGGAAGTTTTAGGCTTTTCTTACATGGGAAGCGTAGACACGAGACTTTGAGTAGCGCGGTAGTCGCCTGCAAAACCAAACCTATGTATGGCGTCACTAACTACCTCTCGGTAGCAACTAAAATACTCCCCTGAAATACTCCCCTGGGGGTGCGACTATTGGTGGTAATGTACCCACAACGCAAACTACATACCTTATACCTTGCTGTTTACTCAGGAAATCCTCTGGCGTGACACATTAATTTAATTTAAATAATTTAATTTATAGTTTTCGTGGTCTGTTAATGTAGCCTCTAGTTGATACTAAAAA
>NW_007471835.1:0-318 GCF_000475195.1 Diaphorina citri
TGAAGGGAGGCAGGAAACAGAAACTTTCTCAAGGGTGGGAGAAACAAGTGTTATTTATCTCTTTTATCCTTCCTTCTCCCCTTCCCCTCCTCTCTCTCCTGTTCTTCCTTTCTGTCTTTCGTAATTACAGGGTACTACAGGGCACAGGGTAACCTACAAAAAGGTTTGTTAACAGGTTCCATAAGGGGATAGAAAAAACCCCATTTTGGATACGAATAGACATGAAATTAGAACAAACATGAGGGATAAGGCAAAAGCTACAATAATAGGGCTATATATAGTAACTGCCACACTACCATCCACACCCACAACTATACA
>NW_007471836.1:0-318 GCF_000475195.1 Diaphorina citri
CTTTAGCTTTCCCCAAATGGTAATAGCAGAATAAAGAAAAGATATCTTTTTTATCTGCTATGCACCGGAGTGATGGTCTCTAGCTCTAGCCATGTTTAATTGGCTGGCTCATCCTGAACCGCAGTCAACCATTGTGAGGACTTGTGCTTGGTCTTTGTTGTATGGGTTAGGAAATGAATGAAAATATACTGAATAGGGAGTAACACGAGCACAACTTTTGTATTTAAGTATTAGTACCTACATAATCTTATATTATAAGAACGAGATCCATTCACTCATTCACATTTCACACACTGATCGCTCTATCTCTAGAACCAC
>NW_007471837.1:0-318 GCF_000475195.1 Diaphorina citri
TATATATATATATACATTGTTTTGTTTGCCAATTTGAAACCTCAAACCTGCCTCGGTGGCGTAGTGGTCAAGAAGCTTGCCTGGTAAATAGGGGGGCATGGCCGCCGAGGTCTGGAATTCAATCCCAGCCGAGGAATTTTATCCTCAATATAATTTGAGAATTTGACCACATTAATAGTAGTAGCCTACTGCTGGATTAAAGGGACTTTTCAGTCCTATGCGAGTGGTATAAATAAGCACTATTATTACCCACTACTCCATGTCCCGATTTTTTTTTTTTTTTTCTGTTTTTTGAGTAAAATATGAGGTGTGAAAGTC
>NW_007471838.1:0-318 GCF_000475195.1 Diaphorina citri
ATACCTTGTTCCCTTAAAACGCCTTTATCTCTTGAACCAATAAAGATAATAAAAAACTGATTGCACCATTGAAAAGAATACAAAATTTACTAAAAGATAAGATTCCCTGTTTTGGTAAAACCCTACCTCAAACACAACCAGAGGCTTGAGAAAAAGATTTTTTTGTATCTCTTTAAAAACTACAAATTTTTCAATTCGATTTTTCTTCAAGTTTCCACTGAAACCCATTGAATTTCTCCAGATAGAAAAGTACCCCTTTTTGCCCTCTTTAATTCCATTATCTTGAATTTTCTGAGAAACCATTATTTACGGAGATAT
>NW_007471839.1:0-318 GCF_000475195.1 Diaphorina citri
TACTGCACTGTATTGATAAATTCTAAATTGTATTGATAACCAGCTGTGCATACCTCGACCATACTCGTGACGTGGTGGGAGAACATATGGGAAAGTGAGAAAAAAGTGAAAGAGATATCAGAAATCTCTGAAGTGTTAAGACTCCGAAAATTTCCTAGCATATAACTCGGTGTTTTCACTATCAGGTTTATTTCCCTACGTCTATTCTAGCCATATCATCAAGGTATATCTTCTAACCCCTGAGGTCACCCATGATCAATTGACCCCATGACCTCCCATTAGGTCACCAGTTATTTCAAGCCGTGATTACCCTTTGTC
>NW_007471840.1:0-318 GCF_000475195.1 Diaphorina citri
ATATTGGGAAAATCCTACAATGCTGCAGTGAGCACCAAAGTTGTGACATAATAACACAAAGAAACTGCATTTTCATTTACAAATAACATTATGTGTTTTATCTCCCCCAGGAATTTGACATCCAGCGTAGACATGGATGTGGTCACAGATGCTGTACTCAAGGAATGTGCTAAAGAACAGAATCTGGTGTATAGACAGAAAGCTCTCAAAGCTTTGGGTCAAATCTTGCAGGCTCTTGAAAAGGATCGATTTTCTCAGGTGTACGATCTGGTCCAGTCTATATTAAGCAAGGTAATATCGTTTTCTGTCTTCTTCTTC
>NW_007471841.1:0-318 GCF_000475195.1 Diaphorina citri
TGTTTTTTAACGTCTATCAGATAGGGGACAGTCCATAATCCACTCCAGTCAAGTGAAGACCATGTCTAGAAATATGTAAAATACTCACGGTGTAGGGTACTTAAATTCATAGTAGGTATACCTATACAGAAACAAATGAATTGAAAATAATATTTTCTATTTTTACAAAAATTGATTCCTTTTCCCGAAAAAAAAAAAAACGTGTTTCTCTCAATTTCCTTCCTGGAATTCTTTATCTGCAACAGGAGTAGTAAAAAAAAAAAAAAAATCTGTGAAAAATTAAGTCGGTACAAGAATTCAATATGAAGGTATTATGAG
>NW_007471842.1:0-318 GCF_000475195.1 Diaphorina citri
GCATGAGGAAGTTGATCTAATGTATCCTTATGAAACCCTAGTGGGAGTTAGTAGGAATTGACTCTGCAATACTATAGGGATAGGGCAACGTCATGGCGTCATATACGCGTAAAATTCACATTACCTAATAGGTATGGTAACTATTTCCTTGGATTTCAAGACTTTTCGGCAATCTCAAATGGAATATCACCAAAATTATCACAGATACATATTTCTAAACTTCATATCCTTCTTTCTTCGCAGGACTCACACTAAATCCACTTCCTGTAAAACTTACTACCATGAGGAGGAGTCGGAATTCCAGGCTGCTCATGGCAA
>NW_007471843.1:0-318 GCF_000475195.1 Diaphorina citri
GGCAGGTATGTCTCAAAGCACATGATACATCATTATTCAGGACAAGGACACACAAGTTCAGGGTTTCATTTAGGGGGGGGGAAAATGTGTTTAGAAAACAAAAATAAGCAGACAACTTTATTTATTTCTTTGTAATCTCCGTAAATAGAAAACCCTATGGCCATCAGAACCATCAGTCAATACCTCCTCTCAGGTGGACTGATTCCTTATTCTATTAAGAAAATTTTCTAAACTAGGCTAAGTTGACCCAGCACCTAAATGGGAAGTATTGTGTCTCTTCTCGCCCATCTGATGAGAGGCATACTACGGGATGGGCAT
>NW_007471844.1:0-318 GCF_000475195.1 Diaphorina citri
GAGGAACTAAAGATATACGAGTATAGGGAGAAATGGAGGAAGGGGGGGGGAGAGAGAAAGAAAGGGAAACAAAGAAGTATGTAAATAGAGAAGAAAAGAGAGAGTGAATGAGAAAAGGTACTTAGAGGGAGGACCAAAAGTAAGAGATATGTAGAGAGAGAGAAAACTCCTCCTACCTTAGGAAAGAAACTAGACAAGGAAAGAAAGAGGGTGAGGGAGAAAATAAAGAGAAAAATGGGAAAAAGTTTGTACATTTTTCTCACATCAGAGCTGCATATGACGTGTTGGGTTACGACCTTTGTTTTCCTAGAAAAATGC
>NW_007471845.1:0-318 GCF_000475195.1 Diaphorina citri
CCCGCGACCTAGCGCTTACAAGGTAGACGAGCTACCCACCAAGCTAGCTAAGCTGGCGATTCATGCTTAATACAATCAGATTTCTTTCTATTTGAAGTACTTAATGTTGAGAATTTCTCCGAAAATGTCTCTACTTCTGTGAATGAAGGCTTTGAAAACTTACTAATGCAAGGATGGACATGAGAGAAGATGTTGAGAATTTCTCCGAAAATGTCTCTACTTCTGTGAATGAAGGCTTTGAAAACTTACTAATGCAAGGATGGACATGAGAGAAGCACGCTTTGGTCAGATCTCCAAGCAGAGCGAACGAGCTTTGTC
>NW_007471846.1:0-318 GCF_000475195.1 Diaphorina citri
CAAAATGAGTACAGAGTACAAAGTGCCTGTAGTAAATGGCATTATACCTAGTGTACATAGGACAAGTAGAAAAACTAACACCTATACCTATTCGCTACTAATATAACTACCCGAATATGGAGGTAAATGGGTAGTTGGGTACTGATTAAGTTCTTCCGTACATCTCTAATGTTTAACCTTCAGAATCTAGAACATATGATTTTGGAGGACCTATGTATTTTTGAGGATGATGAAAACAGTTCCAAATCCAAATGGATTCAAATTTACCAATTTCTTTTCAATTGTTTGTACCTATATTTTCAGAAAGACATTCAATAT
>NW_007471847.1:0-318 GCF_000475195.1 Diaphorina citri
ATAACGTTTGTTCTTGGAACAACTGGCTTTCACCTATCCTGTCTTCCTTCTCTCTTTGCTTTCTGGCTGTTAGGACCTGAGCAGGTAGTTCCTTCAATGAAGCCTATTAAAAAAAAAAATGTAAAAAAAAAAATAGGACACTTCAAAGTTGAACATTTCCAAGTTCACATAGCAGAAAGGACTTCTACTGTTGTCCTGTAATTCCTGATTTCCCTGTTCTTTTTCTCATTTTGCAAGTAGGTACAGGAAAAAGTTAAATTTTAATTTCAAATTTCGCGCTAGAAATCGCAAAGGAAAGTAAACATGTGTTTGATAACT
>NW_007471848.1:0-318 GCF_000475195.1 Diaphorina citri
GAGGAGGAGGAGGAAGATGAAGACAAATACGAAGAAGAAGAAAGCGAAGGTTGTATGTAATTTGGTTACGAATGAGGAAGAAAAAAGTTGCCGCACTTTGTGAGGATTTTACATAGGTAATATGGAAGTTACAATTGGAAATTAAATAATTCATGAAGGGCTACATAAAATTAAAATGTCATTTAATACATACGAGTATGTAAATATCTACATATTATTATCTACTTTTTTATACGAGTATATAATTATCGAGAAAAGAAAAACCGGAAATTGAAAACTCGAATCTCATTGGGCAAGGTCGTCATGTTGAATTTATTA
>NW_007471849.1:0-318 GCF_000475195.1 Diaphorina citri
GCCTTTTCTTTTGAATTTTCCGACCCCACCAGGTACTAAACCCAAACCTTCTACATTCCAGGCTAATACCCAATTCTTGTTCTGGATTACTTAAAAGGCCTCCTCTCTCTCTCTCTTCCTCTCTTGATCTCTCCCTTTTTCCTCTCTTTCTCCCACTCTTCTCGTTCTCTTTCCTCCCTTCCCTCTCTCCTTTACAGCTCCCTCTTTCCTTTTCTCATTCATTCCCTCGTCCTATCTATCTTTCTTTCTGTTTATCTTTTTTATCTTTCTCGTGTTTTACCTTTACTCTCCCCTTCTCCTGCAGTTAGGGATATAACG
>NW_007471850.1:0-318 GCF_000475195.1 Diaphorina citri
CCTGGGCTTATAGTTGGCACGTATGTAACTATTTTTTACAATGTTTTCCTGGGCTTATAGTTGGCACGTATGTAACTAGGTATTTTTTACTGGACGTTTCGGGTCCATATTTTGATCTAATTCGTGCAAAATTCAGAAAATCACGCTGACGGTGTAAATGAACCCTAAATATAATCGGGACTGCTTTTTATAAATTTAGAGAAGGCAATTAAATAATTCTGATTTACATACTAGCTCGATTTTTTTTGCGGGGCTCAGCCAATATTGAAGATTGGGACTGGCCTGTCCAGTATCTTTTAGGAAGATTTCTAACGGTGT
>NW_007471851.1:0-318 GCF_000475195.1 Diaphorina citri
CTTCTTTCCCTTCTCTCCCCCTAATTTTCTTCTTCCCCTCTTCGTCCTCTTTTCATCTCTCTTATCTCGATTTTTTTTTTCTCTCTCTGACTTAAGTTTAATATTTTCCTGAGGGCATGTTCATTGCCTCCACCATCGCTGATGTTTTCTTGAAAACAACTTTCAGCAAAAAATGAACGAAAGCCCCGTCTTTTAGTATTTTCCCACTTTTTGCTCCTCCTCCTCCTCCTCCTCCTCCTCCTTCTTCTTCTTCTTCTTCTTCTTCTTCTTCTTCTTCTTCTCCTTTTCCTTCTTCTTCTTTGACTTCCTCTTTTTTTT
>NW_007471852.1:0-318 GCF_000475195.1 Diaphorina citri
TGACATTACCTATTATTTATTCCTTAACTTCCCTTGTTTTCTTCCTTTTTTCCCTGAATACCTAGGGGTTCTCAGGAGTATCACTCCTTTCTGTTTCCACTCTAGTGAAGACATTTTTGTAGTAATAGCTGTTGTAAAACAACTGTAGTAACTGAGAAACAGAGTACTTACTCTAGTAAAGCCATGCGTTACGTCAGGGATTGTCTATGGAGTATGGGCTTGTTAGTACATAGTGTTAACACTGAACTTCAAAGTGTTACAACAATGAACGGATCTTGGGACTTCATAACTGTACAATAAGGAAGTATTTACAAGAGA
>NW_007471853.1:0-318 GCF_000475195.1 Diaphorina citri
TCTCCCTCGCCTCTCTACTTTCTCGATGAGATAGACGCTGCGTTAGACACGCCCAATGTGGCCATCATTGGACATTTCATTCGGACCCGAACCAAGTAAGTAGATTCATTACATTTTTTTATTTATTTATTTTCATTATTTTTTCCCCATCAGTAAAATGGTTTCATTGATCCCAAGGGCAAGGTAACCTTACGACACCAGACCGGGGTGAAATGGCAGAGAATACGAATACCGAAATCGGAAAACGGATTTTCGGATTTCGGTTTTGAAATTCGAAATCCGGTATCCGTTATCCGGATATCCGAAATCCGGATTTTT
>NW_007471854.1:0-318 GCF_000475195.1 Diaphorina citri
CACCAGTGAGACCTATGGCCAAAAATTTCGACATACCAAAACAGGTAGAATACAAAATGTATCAAACTAAAGATTTTGAAAATCTCCGCAGTTCTCGAGTAGACTACTGTAAGGATCAGATATTTTAACAGGAAAATAAACACAGTGTACAGGGAGAAGCATTTTGATCAGAAACTTACACACCGCGTCGAAATTTTCGGCGGTCTCTTTACAAAGTTGAGCATTGAATGAAAGAAAAATACAGGAATTTTATTTGATAGTAATAAATAATAAGCGTATGGAGGAAATTACAATTTGATAATGTTATGTATAACGGGG
>NW_007471855.1:0-318 GCF_000475195.1 Diaphorina citri
CATCTACTGATTCACAACTTTTATCCAAACTGATTCTTTATCTGTAAAATAAAATGGCTCTGTATCCTGAAAGAATAATTCTGAAGTACCTACCTACTTGACTAGTGGTGAACGAATAAACTTGACTCTCATGTGCTGGTTGGATAATCTCTACCAGACCATGTAGAATCTTCTTCACAGACCCCAAGACAAACCCGAAGAACAAGGCAACAAACGTAAAATAATTTGAATGACTGTTATTAGACTACTTCCGTTTTTTGTCGAGGTAGCTAACCCTTGTGCTATTGTAACCGCCATCTACTTCACCTGTTCTGGTTA
>NW_007471856.1:0-318 GCF_000475195.1 Diaphorina citri
AAAAAAAAAAATCGCAATGAACAAAGATCTTTAATGTAGTTTGAATCTAAAATCTCTATAATCCACTCCACTCTGTTATTAGCCTAAGTCAGACGCTTGTCTACTCTCAGTTTGAGCTAGTCAACTTGGAGCGCCCCTGTCTCGTAAAGGATTGTTTGATTCCTGCAAGGGGCGAACTTTATGCTAAATAAATAAGGTTCATTCTGAAAACGGCTGGCTTTCTCCTCGATTTCTGGAGGATAAAAAAATAATAAAAAGTTCTATTTTCCCAAAAGTTCTTCAAGTTCTTTCTCTCTTCGATTGTTACAGTTTCCTCTA
>NW_007471857.1:0-318 GCF_000475195.1 Diaphorina citri
GCTCAAAAAGAAATCAAAAAGCTGAAGACAGCACAAGATCTTGCACATTTAAAAATTTAATAAGAAGTAGTCCTGAATGAATACATTGCTAATTCTGTTAGAAATGTGATTGGAATAATTAAAAAAATACTATTGATGTTGTAGAGGAACAGGTGTAAGTGTCTTCTGAAATTATTCTTAAAAAATAATTGAAATATAGGTATCTTTGCCGATTGATTTCTCTCCAGCTCATCACTATTTTTTCAATTTTTGAGTTTTTGAAAATATCTTAAATCTTAATTTATCAACAACATTTACTTCGAGATCTTAAGTCGAGAT
>NW_007471858.1:0-318 GCF_000475195.1 Diaphorina citri
TGTTTGATCCGGATCTCTCCATTTTTGAATTCCTCAGAGTTTGAGAGGAACCTTGATGCAATTTCAAACCATCCTGTACATAACCACTTAACCTAAATTTCTCCCGAAGAAATCTGCCAAGCTACTGATGAGCTTATTAAGATAAAATCCATCAACTATCTATACCTAGGTATTTATACTGATAAAATCCATTCAGTACCTGCACCTAGGTATTTATACAGATAAAATCAATCAAGTACTTCATACTGATAGCAACATTGCTCGTCTACAATCTACATATTCACACTTTCTTCACATCAGAACAAGATAAACAAATCT
>NW_007471859.1:0-318 GCF_000475195.1 Diaphorina citri
GGCTCTAGTCTTGATTTTAAATCATTACATGAAAGTAAAATTAAAAAATCAAATCAAGAATAATAATAAACTGAATAACAAATTAGGTAGGTACATAGGTAGGTATTCTTTAACCACGATCGAATAAACTACGGCCTAAAAAATTCCCGGAGGGACGGACCTAGCTTGTTACTACTTGCGTACCTAAATCGTTTTAATCTTCGACTTTCGTAAAGGTTGCTAAAGGTTTCAAGAAAGAATAGGTTCGAGGAAGAAGTTGCGATTGATTGAGTGTGAGGACGGAGCAGGAATGGTACAGTTGGAGAATTGAATAAAGTA
>NW_007471860.1:0-318 GCF_000475195.1 Diaphorina citri
GTTTCAACGTACTCATTGGTGGGGAGAAACAACTGTACAACTAGTGAAACTATTCTGCTTTCAACTGTACAGGTTCTCATACATGACAAGGAAGGTAACAAACATAGAGCTCGCTTCCTCTTGGATAGTGGCTCACAAAGTCACTTTATTACTCGCAAATTTTGTAATCAGTTAAATCTCGCCTGTGGAGGTGCAACCACCACTGTGGTTTCTGGTTTGGGTTCGTCATCTAAGCCTGTGCTTGGAGAAAGTGTGATTAAATTGGAATCTCGATTTTCTTCGACTAGTTCATACTTGTTGAACGTTCTAGTTGTGGAC
>NW_007471861.1:0-318 GCF_000475195.1 Diaphorina citri
ACCACAGGTTGTGTACCTTCGAGGCCTTGGAGAGAATACAAATTAACATGTGTAATAAAATATTAAAATTATTGTATTAAAAATACACATAGCTCCGTATACCTTGGTTGTACGAGTAGTCTTAAGGTTTGGAATGAAGATTATGAGCTTGACTTGATGAAGCAGACGTCAAATTTTAAAATAACTGTATGCTAAACCCAACCGATTTGAAGGCGGGAAATTCATTTGAATTTTCACATCTTTTTTATGTCCAATCTTAACACAGAGTTTTCAGTTAATCCAGAGTTGAAATAGGTACTGGTCTGTGTAAATTTAATG
>NW_007471862.1:0-318 GCF_000475195.1 Diaphorina citri
TCTCTCACTTACTCTCTCCCTCTTCCTCCCTTTATACTAGTGTTAACACAGGGGTTTATGTTAATCCCGAGGTTTTAGGGCAGGGATAACACAGAACATTGCTTTGGGTGGATTTAATGATGTTCTCACGTATAGGGGAAGTCTGAAAACATTCTTCTAATGTTCTTGTGTTTTTAGGATTTTCACAGGCTCGAATATGGTTGCAGCTGAGCCAAAAAGAGTTTTGATCAAAAGATCTGATACGAATTTCAACATGATGTTGTAAACCTAGAAAATTCAAAGGTCCTAATGTAAAGTTCGATAAGACCCTAGCTGCCT
>NW_007471863.1:0-318 GCF_000475195.1 Diaphorina citri
AAATATAGGCACCGGGTTCTCATTCATGAAGGCGATGTACGTGTCTTTGCGAGTGTCCGACCCTATGAGGCCCAGGTCTATTGGGTCGCCGTTCTGAGTGATCTGAAGACACAGGAAGAATGTAACGACCGTTGCAATGAACTCTCAAGAATATGTTGTAAGTAAGGTTAAATAAATATTAACTCACAATATAACATTTTTTCCAAGTCTTTAAAGCTTTGATTCAACACAAGAACACCAGAAAGTAACCCGTTCAAATATTTACAATCAAAATACAAATCCATTTTTTTTTTTTTTTTTTTTTTTTTTTTTTAAAAT
>NW_007471864.1:0-318 GCF_000475195.1 Diaphorina citri
TGGTCTACTCCCTGTTTAAAGTCCCCCAGCCAGACTAAGCTGGTCTACTCCCTCTTTAACGTCCCCCAGCCAGACAAAGTCTTCTGATGTCCTCACTAAAGGTCATAAATTGGGCACTATTGTTTCGGAACCGACGATAAAGTCAATCCCGCAGCATTTGAATCAGTTCTCCCACAGATGTGTGACTATTTCCTCAATGTTGATAGATCTTCTCAATGGTCCCTATAGTACCAAACTTCTATAGAATAGAATAGAATATACCTTGTTTATACTGCCAGAATGAGACTGAAAAGTCCCTTTACTCCCGCAGTCTAACCA
>NW_007471865.1:0-318 GCF_000475195.1 Diaphorina citri
GAAAGGTTACTTACCTACCTATAGGTATAATACTTACGTATGTAATGATGTAACGAAAACAGGGCTAACTTTTCCTTTATAAGTATAGTTACTACACAAGATGCTACACATTTCCCTGATCAAAAAGGTTCGTTCATTTTTCTGCCATTTCTGCCAATTAAGCCTCAAGCCTCAAGACTGTGTGAAAAAAAAGTATGAGAAATAGATATGGCGCCACATGATAAACAGACATGGCACGGATCCAACTTGTGGCGAAGACCCTGTATTGGCCAAAACGCCAAATCTATCTACATATGCATACCTACCCAAGTGGTTATG
>NW_007471866.1:0-318 GCF_000475195.1 Diaphorina citri
TTCCCTCATTGCACTCCTCTTTCCTCTAATATTACTTCTGCTTCACTGCATTGGCGGCGTGCCACCTACCTTTCTTAATCCTCATTGCACTCCTCTTTCCTCTAATCTCACTTCTGCTTCACTGCATTGGCGGCGTGCAATGCTTTAAAAATAAATCGATGGATGGAGTTTTGTTTTTTTTTTTTGTGGCACTTGATTTATTTTGGGAGGAATGACTTGGCGGGGTCTTTTTTATGCCACGAAGTGGTATTTTTTGGGGGGATCTCATAACTTTTTGCAGAAACATAGCATAATATGACGTATGAGCGTAGCGCAACA
>NW_007471867.1:0-318 GCF_000475195.1 Diaphorina citri
TAAGAAATAGACAGAGAGAGAGAGGAAGGAGAAAGAGAGAGAAAATGAAATGGTGGTAGATCAAGATGGGAGATAATATGGGAGATAATAAGAGATCAAGATGGGAGATAATAAGGCAGAGAGAAATAGAGAAAGAAAGAGGGAGAAAGAAATAGAGAGAGGGGGAGAGGCAGGAGAAAGAGTGAGAGAGAGAGACGTGAGAAAGAAAAAGAGACGAAAGAAGAGAAGAGGGAGAGAGAGATAAATTTTCCAAGGCAGTACATTGAGCAGTTTTTGCAAATTGTCTTTGAATTGTAAGATTTATGAGAATTTGCATTG
>NW_007471868.1:0-318 GCF_000475195.1 Diaphorina citri
GTAGAAAAAGCTACAGATCCAGGTCTGTCGGACCTAGGTCTCAATTGCTGCCACATACCTGCCGCTGCCATATGGGAAAAACACCTTTGTATATCTATTATTATGTCCAATAAATAAATAATTGAATTGAATTGAATTGAATACTTTAATACGGTCTGACAAACTTAGGTCTGTGAGATGGTCTGAGCGTGAGTGGCTGGCCTTAGAGGACTTCTTTTGGCAGACCTGTTTTTTATGTCGTATCTATGGAACAGCTGATTGGAATTTACGGGTCTCTGTCATTTTCTATTGGTTTTCTTTGACCTTTCCCCTTTATTT
>NW_007471869.1:0-318 GCF_000475195.1 Diaphorina citri
GTAAATTATTTGAGTCTCTCATGTCAACTTTTTATTTTATTTCCTTTGGACTTAAAAGTCAAGAAATTATAATTAAAAGGTTTTGTTTCTAATATAATAAAATTATTTGATCATTCCTTAGTTTTATTTGAAATGAAATTTCGACCCTTATCACTCACTGTAACACTTTCATAATTTTATCTCATTCAAAGGAAAGTTTTTAGCTCTAATAAAAGGCACCCCGATCACCATGGAAGAACACAGCCTACTGAGGCTTCACTTTTCACTTATCCATAGCTCACTAACCTTCTTGGCAAAACCGATCGTGTGAGTTGGAGG
>NW_007471870.1:0-318 GCF_000475195.1 Diaphorina citri
TATGTTCGCGGATTTGGCGATTATGTTCGCGGATTTCGCGATTATGTTCGCGGATTTCGCGATTTTGTTCGCGGATTGCGCGATTTTGTTCGCGGATTTCGCGATTATGTTCGCGGATTTCGTGATTATGTTCGCGGATTTGACAATTTTGTTCGCGGATTTGGCGATTATGTTCGCGGATTTCGCGATTTTGTTCGCGGATTTTGCGATTATGCTCGCAGATTTCGCGATTATGTTCGGGGATTTCGCGATTATGTTCGCGGATTTCGCGATTATGTTCGCGGATTTGGTGATTTTGTTCGCGGATTTCGCGATTAT
>NW_007471871.1:0-318 GCF_000475195.1 Diaphorina citri
ATAAAATCTGCCCCGGGCGGAAATCGAATCAACGACCTAGCGCTTACAAGGCAGACGCACTACCAACTGGCGAGCATATGTCGCTAAAATCAAAATGTCTAAAATTAGGGAATTTGCGAAACGTTTTCCATTTTAGGTATTTTAGGGTAGCGAGTTGACATGTGAAATTGAGGAGCAGATTGGAAAAAGGGCCTGTGGGCCCACAGGCCCTTTTTCCGTTCTCTGCATTTTTAGCTTCCTTATAGGGTAAAACCCCCAATGGCCGACACCCTTAAGGAACTTTTTCCATAAAAACAGCATTATGAACTTAATACCACC
>NW_007471872.1:0-318 GCF_000475195.1 Diaphorina citri
CCCCGGGCGGGAATCGAACCCGCGGCCTAGCGCTTACAAGGCAGACGCACTACCAACTAAGCTAACTAGGCTGGATATCAAAATATTTTGATCAGGGTAATTTAAATGGATTTACAGTCGGTGTCGGTGGCGCTTTCGGTTCTCCCAGAGGTCTACCGGGCTTAGGGTTGGGTTTGGCTGAGCAATTGAAGAGGTGATTGGTGTCATGTGGTGTTCCGGAACACCAAAACTATAACCTGCAATTCTTACCTGGTTTGGTACGATTCAATTTCTCCAGCTCCCACCGTTTTCGGTCCTCCAATTTCTGGAAGAATCTCT
>NW_007471873.1:0-318 GCF_000475195.1 Diaphorina citri
CTCGTTTCTAATAACTACTCGTATTTTCATGTTTTTCATAGATTAGTACAAATTACCTACATTCTTCTACTTTGTCATACCTATGCATAGCCTCAGAGTTTGTAGGTTTGTAGGTATGAATCATTTTCCCCCTTTCTCCACGCTGAAATATGGTATTTCTAAATGAAATCACGCAAACAGGTGATTTTGCCTGGGGAACACCGTAATGATGATTGATAGGAAATATAGTAAAACTACAACCATTAGAATATGTAGGTGTACCTAGTAGATAAAAAATGGAAGGGGTGGAAGGATGAGAGGGTACACCTTGATACCAAT
>NW_007471874.1:0-318 GCF_000475195.1 Diaphorina citri
AAAACTTACCGGAGGTGAATTTCAATTTGGGTATGGTCCGTGAGGTGTAGACATGGAGTTTTTTGAGGTTGGTGTCGACTGCTTTGAATGCCTTGTCAATGTTGGCCCTGATCACTATGTAAGGCTTGTGCTCATTGGTATCATGATGATCCTAGATAAGGAACAATGAATTAGTAAAAATACAAAAGAAATTATGGCTGAACTAATAAAAGCTCTTACCGTTCTCGAGATATTCTGTTTACAGACAGACACACAGACACACACACGGACCAATGGCTGAAACTTTGGATTTAGGCTCTGGGGACCTCAAAACGTGTT
>NW_007471875.1:0-318 GCF_000475195.1 Diaphorina citri
AGCTTGTTTTCCTCGGCGGTTGAAATTTATGACCTTTAGCGGAAAATTTGTTGTTATTATTTTAGACATAGAAAAAAATAATAATAAGTGTAGAGTTTGCGTTGTATAGGCGAACGTGGAGAATAGGGTACATACTAAATAGTTGAAAACAGTGGGTGACCTATTTGAGGAAATAAATCTAAACCTAAATGTTTGTATAATTGAAGAAAAGAAAATGGTCAATTACTGTATCCATTGTAATATAATACGATGTAGGGGAACATGGGGTAAGATGGGGTAGCTTGACTTTGGCGACCTATATCTCAGAGAAATTAGAAC
>NW_007471876.1:0-318 GCF_000475195.1 Diaphorina citri
TGACAGACGTATGTCATCTGTCACTTTGACAAGAGCAGTGGCTGTACTATGACGCCTTCGAAATCCGGACTGGAAAAGATCTAAAACGTTCTGGCTTTCTGCAAAGTCCATGATTTGCCAAATAGCCAGCTTTTCCAGAGTTTTTGACAGTAATGGCAGTAATGATATACCTAGGTCTGTAGTCATTGCAAGATGTTGGACTTTTAACTTTTTGCAATGGAACTACATTTGCGGACTTCAATTCAGTAGGGAATACACCAGTGGATAAGGATTTGTTGAAAATATGGGTGAGGACAGGCAAGATATAAGGCAACACAG
>NW_007471877.1:0-318 GCF_000475195.1 Diaphorina citri
GGCACTAAAAACTGACCATCGAAAATTTGACCCGATTACATTACTTTCCTTCCTATAGGATAAGGAAAGTAAAAACAGCAAGGTTCATATAGTAGAATATTTATCGAATGAGTCATACATGGGAGAATGCCAGTATTGCTAGGTTTAATTGAATAGTCACTAGTCACTAATATACATAGGTATACTAGTACGAGTTTGGGGTCACCAGTGAGAAACGAAATACTAGTCACTAGTCACTAATATACATAGGTATACTAGTACGTATTTGGGGTCACCAGTGAGAAACGAAACACTACGGAGCACTGAACAGAAGGAAGG
>NW_007471878.1:0-318 GCF_000475195.1 Diaphorina citri
ACATCACTTGTAACGTGAGAATGAGCGAGTGATGTGTTGTGATGTGCACCGGAGGCATAGCATCCTGAGGATTTGAGAAAGCAAAACTTTCAACATTTCAAGAAAAAGCATCACTATTTTATTTTGTAGATTTAGAAAGCAGAAAGCATCATTATTATTAATGTTCCACCGAAAGAGATGAATCTCGAAAATGCCTTCGGAAATTATCCTTGTAGTTACTTGTAGGACTGTTTACCCGTACACCTAAGCCTCAAGTGGGCTTTTGTGTACGACATAATATTTTCAATGACCTTTGAATGAAAATAAATTCAAAACTAG
>NW_007471879.1:0-318 GCF_000475195.1 Diaphorina citri
GTCTGAGATAGGTACTAGAAAGATAAGGTGTTTCTGCCAAACACGTTCTGGCGGTCTGACAGACTTATGTCTGACCGACAGTCAGAGCGTGAGGCTTTCTTTCACTGAACTAGGTATTGTAAACTGGTGCATTCTACTTCTATATCGCCGCGCGCCGTCTGTCAGGCCTTTTGAAAAATAGGGACTTTCCTTCTCATAGGATAAGGAAAGTAAAATTAAGTTAAAAAAAATCTCTCTGCCAGCCTACTTAGCTTATTTGGTAGTGCGTCTGCCTTGTAAGCGCTAGGCCGCGGGTTCGATTCCCGCCCGGGGCGGATT
>NW_007471880.1:0-318 GCF_000475195.1 Diaphorina citri
TTAGCGCATAAAACAGATTAGCGCGATCATAAAACATAAATCACCTATTTACCTAGAGTACCTGTAGACACTTTTTTTTTTTTGCTCTTTTTACACGGTCATTCGCGCTTAATTGTTGGCGCTATAATTTATGAACAAGTGAAATTAGGCGCGACGTATCATGCATATTAATTTTCAAATCAAAATAGGTGAGATAGTGAGATCATCTCGTACAGGTCGCACTGCCAGGGGAAAAGTAACTCAACTCAAAAAACTTGATTTTTTTATTAGGCTTGAAGCTGTGATCGCTTTATCGGGGCTCGTTCACGGAACGGCTGG
>NW_007471881.1:0-318 GCF_000475195.1 Diaphorina citri
TTCTCCACCTTCCCCGCTCTCTCTCTCTCTCTCTCTCTCTCTCTCTCTGCTTCTGTCGTTTCTCTTCGTCCCTCGCAACCCTAGTTAGCTTGGTTGGTAGCGCGTGTGCCTTGTAAGCGCTAGGCCGCGGGTTCGATTCCCGCCCGGGCCGAATTTTATCCTGATGGGATAATGTTCGTTCTCGGAACCGTTGGCTTTCTCCTATCCTGTATTCCTTCTCTCTTCGATTTCGGGACGATAAGACTCCCTCTATCAAACCTCAAAACAAAAAAAAAAAAAAAAAAAAAAAAAAAAAAAAAAAAAAAAAACACCCCCGTG
>NW_007471882.1:0-318 GCF_000475195.1 Diaphorina citri
GAGGTAAAGTTCCCTCGAGAAACGGAATATAGACGACATAGGGGAGGAAAGTTCTGCCAGCTAGGATACCTACCTTTTGTAGGAGGAAAAAAAGTAGAAGACAAATGGGAATGAAAATATAAAGGAGAGAGAGGAAGGAAGGGTTTCAGACTTTCATTATAATACGTTTTACTCTTTTCTCTATTATTTTTCTGAAAAAAAAGGAGGAAAATCTGCTTGAGGAACAGCTCACGGCTTTAACTTGAATGTATTGCCTCGATTTTTGGGTTGGACTCAACTTTCTGAATTCACAAGGAGACATCCATAGGCCAAGAAACT
>NW_007471883.1:0-318 GCF_000475195.1 Diaphorina citri
CCTTCTGCTTCACGTCTTCTCTAAAATGTAATATACTGAGCAGTATCAAACGTTCCTAACTTCTTGCTGTACAGGAACAATGCACACGTTTACAGGAAAACAAAAATCCTGTGAGAAGAATTTCAATGAGCTTTCGAGGGTGGGAAAAACGAAACTTTCCCCCGGATATTGCCAAAAGGTTTGGAGAGCATTAGCACATGGCCATGGCTTAGCGGGAGAGAAATGAGGGAATTAATAAAGTATTCGAGCTATCCCTGTGCAACCATGCTGATGGTGTAAAGAAGATTTTGCAAAGTGTTGTATTCTGCGAAGTGTTCT
>NW_007471884.1:0-318 GCF_000475195.1 Diaphorina citri
TATTATTTAAAAAATTATAAAAATAAAAAACGAAATATTTTGCACATTTTTCAAAAGGTAGACATGAGTAAATTTTACTCACTATTCTCACTAAAGAAAATATCTCAAGAACGGTAAGAGCTAGAGACTTGAATTTGGTATGTAGCTGTCAAATGTGACAAGGATGCGACACGAAACTTTTAGTTGAGACTAGTGGTTGACCCGTCCTTTGTACGGGACCACCACACACGCACAAACACACCCCCACACACACACCACACCCATCACACACATCCCATCACACCACACCCATCACACACCCACCACCACACACCACAT
>NW_007471884.1:10126-10376 GCF_000475195.1 Diaphorina citri
CACACACACACACACACACACACACCCATCACACACATCCCACCACACACACACCACACCCATCCCACCACACCCATCACACCAAACCCATCACACCACACACCCATCCACACACACACCCATCACACCAACCACACACCCACCCACCACACCCATCACACACCAACCCATAACACACACACGGTCGCGATACGCGCTCCCTGTGACATGTCCCACAGAGCAGCATAATAGGCATAACTTTGAACCGCCG
>NW_007471885.1:0-318 GCF_000475195.1 Diaphorina citri
ACAACCCTCCTCCTTTATCCAGGCTTGGGACTGGCATAAGTGCTTACTCTTCTGATGAGCAGCCACTTATGGCGGAGTTAAACGAAGCAAAGAGGTTTTGTACTTACGTAGTGTTTCTAAGCTGTAAAGTGCATCCAGTACTAGAAAGCATTCTTCCCTGCCAATCCGTCCTCAATACGTTTCCATTCCATTATTGGCAGTTCTGTGGGTTCATGGGTGGAGATGTAATTGAAGGTAGGGAGGGAGATTCAATTTAAAATTTACAGCTATTCTGGACATCTTCCGTTGTATCTGTAAATTAGGAATGACAAATTTATT
>NW_007471886.1:0-318 GCF_000475195.1 Diaphorina citri
TACGCTATCACTAACTTCATTCTCTTCTCTCTCTCATTCTCTTCTATCTCTCTTTCTACATACTTTTTTCAGCTCTTCCTGCCCTTTATTCTCTATACCTACATTCTTCGTTTCTCTTTCTCTTTCTTGTTTTCTCTCTCCTCCCTCTTTACATACATATTCTTCCATTCTGACAGTGAATTCTGATAGTGTCTGTAGTATAATCGTTTGTTTTACGTTCTTATTTTAATCTTCATTAAAAACGAAAGGGCCTCACTATCTTGAATCTTTCCATCCCTCTCTCTCTCTCTCTCTCTCTCTCTCTCTCTCTCTCTCTCT
>NW_007471887.1:0-318 GCF_000475195.1 Diaphorina citri
CAGTACTGCATAGTTACTTACCTATTATTAAAGTTTTCCTTATTGCTTGAAAGGTTTATTTACGCATCAAACAATTTTCCTAGAATTCAGTTAGCAGAGTAGAAATAATAGAGGTAAAAAGAGTGTTATTTTTACTGCAGTTTTTCTCCCTTATACCAATAAAAAGAACTGTTACAAATTTAAATTCGGCATAATTACTGCGATAATAGACCAATATCGTAGGTTCGTAGGACGTAAGTAACCATCCCAGCCTAGTTAGCTGGGAGGGTAGCGCATCTGCCTTGTAAGCGTTAGACCGCGGGTTTCCGCCCGGGACGG
>NW_007471888.1:0-318 GCF_000475195.1 Diaphorina citri
CTCCTCTTTCGGGACAAGACCTTAGCATTTGCCGTTCCCTCTATTAAACCTCTTAAAATCGCCTATTCGAACAGTAGACATATAAATAACTAAATAGGTAGGTATAGGTATTATTATTGTATTTTTACATACCTAGGGTATAAACTTACTATGAGAAATACCTATTTAACACCCCCCTTCTTTTCCCACTTGCTTCTTCCTACAGTAATTCATTCAACAATACGATCAAAATATCCGATGAAAAATATTCTTCATTTCTCTCTCTCTCTCTCTCTCTCTCTCTCTCTCTCTCTCTCTCTCTCTCTCTCTCATATTTCA
>NW_007471889.1:0-318 GCF_000475195.1 Diaphorina citri
AGAAGTGTCGGGGAAAAGTACTTGCTGTCTTTCGCAAGAAAATAAAAAAAAAGAAGAAGAAGAAAAAAAAAAAAACTTGAATCCTAGGTTAGTTTCTGGTGCTCTTGTGTTGACCCGGCATCGGCAACTAAAGGTAAAGGAGAAGTATTTACTACGGGATGGACATGATGCGACACATGCGACAGGTATGTCCGACACAGACCGCGGAGTCTACTGTAGCGGTTGTGTCACTGCTACGAAATAAATACATTTCCTAGGTATAGGATAAGGGAAGTAAAAAAATCCCGCAAAAACCAGTTTTTTTTTTGGCTTTATGGT
>NW_007471890.1:0-318 GCF_000475195.1 Diaphorina citri
CAGTGTACCCGCACACCCCTCTCATCCCATACAGAAGTATAAGGACAAGTTGGCCGCTGAACATATGGTGTGCGAAGTAATAGGTAAGAATTTTTACTTTCTTTTCCTATGGGGTCGAATGGATTGGAACACATCACATGCCTTCAGGCACACTCTATTTGTCAAGGGTCTGGGTTTACCTTGCCCTAGAGATCAATTTAGTTTGAAGAGCCCATCATAAATCTTTCTGTTAAAGCAGAGAGCTTTTTCACAACTTTGTGGGTATCACAGTATGTGGGTTTCAATCATCATATTTATCATCGCTCGTTTCTTTTGACT
>NW_007471891.1:0-318 GCF_000475195.1 Diaphorina citri
GGAGGTCGTGGGTTCAATCCCTGCTGAGATATAGAATTTTATCCTTAATATTGTTTGAGAATTTGAAGAAAATAATAGTCGTAACCTGCTGCTGGGTTAGAGTAAGGGGACTTCTTTGAGCAGTATAATTTGAGTAGCCCTCGTTTAGACTGCGCGGTAGAAGGACTTTTAAGTCCTGTCTCATCCGTCTGTCAATTTCAGTCTATTTTCAATTAGATTCAATTGGTGACTCGACTTATAATCTAATATCATTGTTTAGCCTATTCCTAGAATATTGCATGACTGTAATAGTATGACAGTGTCATATAGACATGCTGA
>NW_007471892.1:0-318 GCF_000475195.1 Diaphorina citri
GAATTTACATGCAGACCATTTCGAGACGTTTAAATCGTAATGTTTTATTATGATTTTGCAAATGAAACGGAAAAAAAACTTTATTTCCTCCCCAAAGTCCCAAAACCAAGAACTGCATGGGGTGAACAAACTTCACAGTCTGTCTAGGAATTTGTTTGAAAAACCTATAAATGTATCAGACAATCTGGCTCTCTTATTAGTTACTTCTTTAGTTTCGCCATTTAGAAACATAACTGGTCCACTGGTCCATATGTTCGAAAAATAACTGGTCCATATCCATAACTGATAGGGGTGTTCCTTTTCCATTGTTCCTGAAAT
>NW_007471893.1:0-318 GCF_000475195.1 Diaphorina citri
CGGGCGGGAATCGAACCCGCGGCCTAGCGCTTACAAGGCAGACGCACTACCAACTAAGCTAACTAGGCTGGCTTAACTCATCTTTTATGTCTGTTTGCCCTAAGCCGAAGCTTCGGAGTGGGCTTTTTGTGTACGGAAATAAGCAAAAAAACTAGTACTGGAGTAAGTATACTTATACTTGACGAAACCAAGGGAGAGACAATGTTTGTCAAAATCCGTTCTCAATAGTTCCCGAGAACTGAACAAGCAAAGTGTTTTGTTTGTTTTGTTTCTCTGAAGTAGGAGCACAACAGCTCAAAAGAGATTAAATGCAGCCCT
>NW_007471894.1:0-318 GCF_000475195.1 Diaphorina citri
ACAGGTATGTGAACACGGGTTCGAATCCAGCTGATTTCGCACTCCGAAAACCGAGTCTCTGTGAGCTTGAATGTTCTAATTGGTTGACAGGACCCGTCTGGTTAAGACAGACACCAAACCAATGGCCGGAAGATCTCAGCGCTACACACATAGAACATGACGTTATAGGAGAGGAAACGGAACTAATCACTTCGACTCTACAAGCTTGTAATAAGAGCATAGAGACTTCACATTATACGTCTCCATACGGTATGGATATAACCAGGTATTCATCACTTAAGAAACTAATCAATGTTACCTGTCGTTTGAATATTTTTG
>NW_007471895.1:0-318 GCF_000475195.1 Diaphorina citri
GGCGTCGACTATGTGTGGAGTGTGGACATAGCATTAGAAAGACATATTAGTCGTGTTAATGAGGAAATTCTCTTTCTATGCTAACTACTTTGGTTCAATTTCATCGACAATCCATTTGTAGAACAAATTGACAGACGAACGGCAAGGAAGAAAACATAGTCCAGTAAAAACTCGAAACACCGTTCGTTCGAAAGGTCAACTCCATAGGGACATAATTATCATCAGAAACCAGAAACCTTTTACCTGCCTCGGTGGTGTAGTGGTCAAGGCGCTCGCCTGGTAAACAGGAGGGCGTGGGTTCAATACCAGCCGAGGTAT
>NW_007471896.1:0-318 GCF_000475195.1 Diaphorina citri
GCGGTGACATTTGGGTTACAGTGTATTAGAACTGAATTATTAGGTACTGTCATCATTCAACTGAAAAGTCTCATTGTTCCTCTTGGCGCTGTGAATTAGGTTGTTTTTATCTCAGCAATAGTATACCGTAGATACCTTACCCATATCACCAAGTATTACCAGAGAAACTGGACAAATTACGTATCGTTTGAGAGGAATTTTTCTTTCTGAACCTGGTTACTAGGAAAGTATGCGATTGGTTTCATAATTTGTTCAATGTTTTTGTTTCAGCCATGAGAAGCCGCCCATGGCGACGCCCTGCGGCAGCCCCAACCCCTC
>NW_007471897.1:0-318 GCF_000475195.1 Diaphorina citri
TAAAATCCGCCCCGGGCGGGAATCGAACCCACGGCCTAGCGCTTACAAGGCAGACGCACTACCAACTAAGCTAACTATAGGCTGGCCATTCAGCTTTTCCAATATGAAACTCCTATCGGCGTATAGTTTCAAAGCACATTTACAATTCCTGTCAAATACACACCCATCTCTGAATATCCCTTTTCAATAACTTCTGAAAATTAAATTTATATGAGTCCAATATCAACAAAGTTTTAGAGGTAGGTACCTACATGAGGAAAAAAATACTATTGTGGCGCTCACAACAACACTCAACACAAATATAATCTTACATAGAAA
>NW_007471898.1:0-318 GCF_000475195.1 Diaphorina citri
CCTCCTAAAGTCTTCCAACAGTACACCTGTAAACTTTTCACTTTTCCTCAATAAAAAAATATTCAAATTTCAAAATTTCCCGCTGTATAAAAATCAATAGTTTTTTACTTCCCCAACCGAAAAAAACATTCAAAAAGCCAAAAGTTGGGGAAAAGTTCAATGTTGCCAGATTGGTCAAATTGTATTACCGTACATTTTTCCTGAAAAAGAGACTTGACAACACTGGTTTTTGGGTAAACGAAAAAACTTTTTTTTTGCAAATAGAAAAGACGAAAACTCCAAATTTCCAAAAGGAAAACCAGAAAAAACAAAAGAAAA
>NW_007471899.1:0-318 GCF_000475195.1 Diaphorina citri
TGTCAAACCTCTTTAAATAAAAAAGTATGGAAAAGTATCTTACAAGTGTAATAGCCAATGGCAAAGCAGAATTTTCAATTTGGACGAATCATATCGAAATATGGAATTGTAAATACTTTTCCATACGTTGGTAATATAGGGCGCTGAGGGTGGACTTTTCATTGTATTGTGGTACCTACCTAAAGGTAGGGTTAGGGTCGTATCCAGGATTTTGTACCTAGGTACTACGCTAAATTTTACGACTTGACTTGGATTCGAACCAGGAACCTCCAGATTCAGAGTCGGTCAGTCGATTGGTCGTAAGGGTGTATGACTTTT
>NW_007471900.1:0-318 GCF_000475195.1 Diaphorina citri
ATACGAATTCATAGAGGAACAGTTTATACGAATTCATAGAGGAACAGTTTACCTATACGAGAAAATTCATAGAGGAACCGTTTGTACGAGAAAATTCATAGAGGAACAATTTATACGAGCTAATGGAGCAGCAGCAGCAGTAGTTGTAAATGGGAAAATATTATTAATAAAAGGTCGATTCTTACGTAAAAAGTTATGAAAAATCCAAATCTGAGGTCAAAACTCCGAAGAAACAACTGAAAAAGGTCGAAAATTCAATTTTTATTTTCCGTTTTAATGAAAGAGTTCAAATATGTGTGACGTCAGACTTTACGCAGT
>NW_007471901.1:0-318 GCF_000475195.1 Diaphorina citri
GTAAACTTTCCTAGGTGTCAGTACATAACAGAATGATGATAATGAGACACCAAAAATGATATCACATCTGTATGTTTACTTACACACCCTAATGTTTGGTTAGTAAGGAAACCATTTGGATTTTACATTAAACTTATAATACTACCCTGAACATTATGTTGGCTTTGGTAATTATGCAGAAGTCAAGTCCATGGAAAAGAAAGCTCCTTTTTGTATTTAACCTAACCCTATAATAACACTAATCACTGCTGTAATTGTGAAAACTCCTTTTTGTGTTTAACCTAACCCTATAATAACACTGGTCACTGCTTGTTTGTG
>NW_007471902.1:0-318 GCF_000475195.1 Diaphorina citri
TGTATGACAACAGTTTGATTGTGAATATACTTACCATAGATCAGTAAAGAACGCTGGAACTCTACGTTAAGCAACAATGAGCGTGGTTTGTATTCGCACGAGTGCCATGGTGGTGGCTCAAGCATGGTTCATGAATACCTATCTGGGCTGAGGGCTCAAAAATAGCTCAAGAATAAATAGTTGAAGACTTATGAGATCATAATGCAATCTTTTCTGCAACGGTGAACAGGTGCCGATTATTGTAACAATGTGTACACTCGAAACTACATATATTCGAAACTAACAATGTGTACATATATGATTATACTAACTGTTGTT
>NW_007471903.1:0-318 GCF_000475195.1 Diaphorina citri
CAGAGTGTATCGTCAATGGCGGTCGTCATTTGAATGGTGGACTCTTCAAACCTTCATAAAATCAAATCTCCCGCATTTATTGATAATAATTCAGCATTAACCATCAGTTAAAAATAACAGCCTTTTTTTAATGGAAGATTCAAAAAAGTAAATTTCCGCTCCGCGCCTTGTATACCAGTTTATGAGTCTATAATCTATATTTAATTCTTACTAACTAAGAAGACGCCTTTGACTGCTCATTTCGGAGGTTAGATAATTCAACCTACCTCCTCTATGAACAACCAGGGATGGCACACCTCTCCCAGGGCACGCCGTTTG
>NW_007471904.1:0-318 GCF_000475195.1 Diaphorina citri
ATTTGCCAATACTCTCCCTTTCTCCTTCCTCTCTCTCTCCCTTTCTCCTTTCTATCTCTCTAAACATCGTCCCTCTCTTCTTCTATCCTTTCTCTCTGTTCCTCTTCATCTCCTCCTCCCCACCTTTTCATTTTCAAACATAACGGCAGCACGATAAGCGCTATAAAATTCCTAAGTTATGCATAAACCTATAAAAATAAATGTTTGTTTTTTTTTATATATTTTACGTAGCGTATATACTTCTACGTATATAAAAATTTCACTGTTTTTTACGGCGCGGGTGTGCAAGAAAGTTCTCCCCCTTTCTCTCTCTCACTC
>NW_007471905.1:0-318 GCF_000475195.1 Diaphorina citri
CATTTTGGATATTTGGCAAGCCTAGTTATAGTAGTAAGTAAGAGAGTGAGTAATTGAGTTGAGTATTAGATAAAGTATGTTTATGAATGAAATTTCACACATAAACAGAATTATGATGCTCATACAACCTACAATCCAAACTAATTAACCTCACAATGAATCAGTTTTAAAATCATCTTTCGTGCTAATACCAAGACACCTAACTGCTGATTCCCAAAGTGACCGCCATTCCTGGTTACATGACTTATCGATATATGTAGATCAAAGACTAACTCATTACTTTTTTTTAATTTAAAAGATGAGTGTTCCACCGCCGTT
>NW_007471906.1:0-318 GCF_000475195.1 Diaphorina citri
TCTAGTTTGTTGCTCATGTTTCCTTTTTAGCAGCTTTAGGATAAATAGATACCTAATTGACATTGACCCAAGTTAAAATGTGTTCTATTTTGTCCTTTTCTGACAGTCGAAATCTAGTCTGCCGTCATATTGGTCAGATCTAAAAACACATAGGTAGTACGTTTTCAACTGTCTTTGTAGCTATAACTTACTTATCCACAGTGCCTAGATACCTCCGTAGGTAATAATAATAATAATAGTGCTTATTTATACCGCTCGCATAGGACTGAAAAGTCCCTTTACTCCAGCAGTAGGCTACTACTATTATTGTGGTCAAAT
>NW_007471907.1:0-318 GCF_000475195.1 Diaphorina citri
CCACAGGTTTTGTCCGCTATTGGAAGGTGAATTTTGCGTTATCCTGTATCCTACATTGGTGCCTTTAGGACACAAAAACCAGCTGTTCGGTGTTAGATGTGAAACTTTGTTGGATCATGAATAAGAAGAAGAAGGTGCAAAGCAGAGGGAGAGGTAGGAAGTTTTCTGAACAAAACTCAAGTTATTGAAACACTTGAAGGAGAAGTTTTTGCCCTTATTTTAAGGATTGAAATTTTCTCTATGAGTAGATAGGCGAGCGCTGGACTGGATTTGAGGTTCTTTGAAATGTTAACACTTGCTTTGAAACTTTCTCTCACT
>NW_007471908.1:0-318 GCF_000475195.1 Diaphorina citri
ACAACTTTGTGCCATACAACATGTCTTAACATGTTTCACAGCTAACACACCTTCACAGAATCCACTCTCCAGAGAGATATAGAACCTTGATCCGTCTCCATGCTAAATTTCACCTACGAGGTTTGGTGCTAGGATTGTTTGTATTGTATGCAAACATCTCGGGCGAATTAGAACCTAACGGGAATTGGTAACGCCATGCCAAGAAAGAGAAATTTAGTCTGCCCGACAATATTTGATACAAAGTTGACTGCTGACGGTCAAATGATTTCTACAAGGGCAAGAACGTTTCGATTAGTAGCTATGAAATAGCCAGTTACC
>NW_007471909.1:0-318 GCF_000475195.1 Diaphorina citri
CACGAACCGATTCGGCAGGTTTTTCTCACCTTCATAGATCGGATTTTGGGGACAACGGGTAGCGGTGTTTTACCGTGTTTTTCGACATTTCGACCGACATTTTACTGATTAAAGACTTAGTTAAGTACATACCTATCAAAAATGATACGGTAGTCGATGTTGACATCTACTGACAAAAATGATAAACAACAACGCCAACAACAACGCCAACAACAACAACAACAACAACAACAAAAACACCAACAAAAACACCAACAACAACAACAACAACAACAACAACAACAACAACAACAACAACAACAACAACAACAACAACAA
>NW_007471910.1:0-318 GCF_000475195.1 Diaphorina citri
TTTTTTTATTGGTAAAAGGTACTTTTGCATCATACCAACAAAAGTAGGCATGTTTGAATGATGAAATAAGTGGCTAGGTTATCACTTCTATCATAGTAATTTTATTAATTTTACCATTTAGTTTCAACCTTAAGTAAACATTTTTGAGAAAATCAAACAACACCATTCTCAGCCAGCTATTTAAAGCAAAGAGAATATTTTGAACAAATTCTCCTAATATCTGCCACTTATCAAGAATACGAATATTATTTTATCATTATCACTATTGAAAACACATGGCCCTCCTCTGCAAACACATGCAATGAATCAACATGTCCC
>NW_007471911.1:0-318 GCF_000475195.1 Diaphorina citri
GAACATTTGTTGCACTACTTGAAAATTGCAATTTTAGCTCAAAATTCACTTTATTTACTAAAAAACTCACAAATTATTTCACGACTGAAAACAAAACACAACCACTTCTAAGCAGCGTTTCTCAGAGTTCCATTTCGGAAAAATAAAAGAGTATACATAGGTAAAATTTTTCCGTGTATGTGAGTATGTAGAAGCTATCTACATTATTAATATTTTGGGAAAGCTTTTTGCTATTTTTTTTAATTCTTTATACTGTATCTCTTTCTGT
Organism: Diaphorina citri; assembly: GCF_000475195.1. Taxonomy (NCBI): domain Eukaryota; kingdom Metazoa; phylum Arthropoda; class Insecta; order Hemiptera; family Psyllidae; genus Diaphorina; species Diaphorina citri. The sequence goes on from NW_007471911.1 coordinate 269, forward strand.
CAATATTATATCTATCATCTGTACTCTATATTTATTGTAAAAATAAATGG
>NW_007471912.1:0-318 GCF_000475195.1 Diaphorina citri
CCAAAAACAGCCTGAGTGTGGCCGGGAAAAGCTAGCAGCAGACGATTGTCTAGAACTCTAGATTGTCGTCAGTTGGTCACCCGTTCGGATAGGTACCAACATTGCCAACCACACGCAATGCTTACTCCTCAACTTCAGTTTAGTTAGGACATACCTATACTTACATTTATGTGAGGTGCGAATATTAAGGTTTGATTTTGAACGCTTTGAACATAATTATTTAGGAACTCAATTACTGGTCAATTCAATCTGCTGTTACTTAGATTTAAATAAAAAAATCTTATAAAAGAATTTTCAGTAAGCCGCGCGTATAATTAA
>NW_007471913.1:0-318 GCF_000475195.1 Diaphorina citri
CGGCTAAAAATTGACATCTTTTCATACTGATTTCGGTCCTTTCGGTGCGTGTTTTTAATTCACTAACATAATAATTTAGTGTATAACTTATTTTAATAATAAATAATAACATTTGATATAAACCATAAAATAATAATGAAGGTTTTGAATCATGTGTGAATAAAATAAAGCAAGTGAGAATTTTCGTTTTGGTGGAGATGCCAAAATCCAAATTGTTCAATATTCTTTATAATGCTGTAAAATTTGAAATTAATGTAAGTTTATGAATTGAAAATCTCTTCCATAGAAAGGCACTATAATGTATAATTAATTAATTAA
>NW_007471914.1:0-318 GCF_000475195.1 Diaphorina citri
CCGCGTCCTAAATTCCGGAATCGACCCTCGAGTAGCATTCAGTTCCACCCCCACTCCTGACGCCAAATGAACGCTTGGTTCTCAACGCGTTAACGCGGCGTTTGGAAGATTTCATTATTATACCTGTACCTACCTACCTACCTAAAGGTATGACATGATGTGGGGACCAACGAGGACCAACCACTAAGGTCATCTTAGTATCTGAAGCGCTATCTCTCCTTTGTATTATTGTCATTTCAGTCGAGTATGTTATTCAGTTAACGCCCATATTACTGAGAGAAAAATTCTTATAATCCACGTGAGTGCACCCCAAATTGG
>NW_007471915.1:0-318 GCF_000475195.1 Diaphorina citri
ACCTTTTTGTTCCCCTTTTTGGTGGAATCAGCGAGTTCTCCGTCGAGACCGTAGCGTCAATTAGGTTGTCATAAGATGGTACCTAGTAAAGACAATTCTAGATTCTATGATAGAAAAACTTTGCCTCTTCATCCTACACAAGCGGTAGGAATTTCCATGTTAGTAGGCAGGTATTCCTGGATTACTTCACATAAGGTAAAAGCACTTTCCACAGTCTTATCTAAGAAACATAAACAAATGGAATAAACAAATATGAACTTCGAACTACACCAATGTCACCAGAATATGTACGCAGATGAATCAATGAAAGTCTACAAC
>NW_007471916.1:0-318 GCF_000475195.1 Diaphorina citri
AAGCACTTTCTTTGACGGATGGTTTAGTAGGAACGATGGGGGTTTTATACCCTTTGGGTGCTCTAATTAATATTTGGGCTCCTTCCATATCTAGTAAGTAAGCAATTCTAAGCTCAAAATTATAAAAATTTTGTCGATAATAATTGATCAAAATTCCATTTGAATTTGCCAATACAATACAGTCGTGATGTCACATATCTAAATATTTATTACCTAAGTAATTAATCAAAACTGATTTTTGTGTTCGTTAAAATTACTGTGAAATGGTTCGGGACATGGTTCTCTTCTCTAAGGTCCGGGGGTTCGATGATATCTAAT
>NW_007471917.1:0-318 GCF_000475195.1 Diaphorina citri
AAATGATGGATAATTTGTTGAAGGAAGGTGAGTTACAATCTAAAGGCAACTCTATGCTATTATCGGCCGAAATTAATCGACGTCGATCAACATCTCATGTTTATTGTTTAGTGTATAAGGTGTCTTTCCACGTTCATCGACTTTTGGTTTGTTCACTTCCAAAAGTTTCCCGAAAGGAATATACACCAATGCTAACTTGTCGATGGGCACAACTTTAATTTTGTTTCATTTCCCTCTAAAAAAGCGTTTTGACACGGAGAAATGCGGTTACTAAATCAGTTCTCTATTATTTTTTCCAGTATCTCCAAATAAACTCAC
>NW_007471918.1:0-318 GCF_000475195.1 Diaphorina citri
AGACCATGGCCTGTAACAAAAAGAAATTCTGTTTAACATATAAAAGTAGGTACCTGCCTCTATATGTAAGGGGGGGGGACTAGTTGTTGTTGTTTCATCAGCTTTAGCTTTTGCCTAATGGCGATAGCAGAATAAAGAAAAGATATCTTTTTGTAACTGCTATACATCGGGGTGATGGTCTCTAGCTCTAGCCATGTTAAATTAGCAGGCTTATCCTGAATTGCAATCCATTGTGAAGAATTGTGCTTGGTCTTTAAAAGCAGAGAGAACCCTTTGAAAAACTGCCAGCTAGCTAGGCTGGTTAGGGTTAGCTGTTCT
>NW_007471919.1:0-318 GCF_000475195.1 Diaphorina citri
AGCTAGCTGGCAGTTCTTCAAAGGGTTCTCTCTGCTTTTAAAGACCAAGCACAAGTCTTCACGATGGTTGACTGCGGTCCAGGGCGAGCCAGCCAATTTAACATGGCTAGAGCTAGAGACCATCACCGCGGTGTATAGCAGATACTAAAAGATATCTTTTCTATATCTGCTATTGTCATTTGGCGAAAGCTAAAGCCGATAAAACAACAACAACATCTATTGTTAAGAGGTTGGGATACAAACCCATGTCCTTCTGCTTACCAGGAATGGAATATTGCAACAGGATATTCAAGACTTAAAGAAAAATTTAACATCAGG
>NW_007471920.1:0-318 GCF_000475195.1 Diaphorina citri
TGTGGCGTATGGTACAGGTGGGCCAATAAATGGTACGTTTTTTAGGTGGGCGAATAAATGGTACACTTACCCTATATCACTGTTATCAGTCGTATAACATTTGTTATATATAAAATTTCTTTGTTCACCCCAAGAATTATTTCAAAAAATATCCTTCGATTTCAAAAAATCGCATGAAACCCATTTGAAATTTGGACATAAAAAGTTTGCCAACTGAAATATGTGTTGGAACTAAAAGAAAAAAAAAATCCAGCATAGGTAAGGTTTAAACTTTAAACCATTCATTAATGCACTATTGACTATTATTGCACTTAAACC
>NW_007471921.1:0-318 GCF_000475195.1 Diaphorina citri
TTTTTTTTATAAATGCACTAGTTTTAAACAGATCACTGAAGATAAGCAACGCTGTGCATGGTTGGTATATGGACATAAGTACTTTTTCAAATTTTACAGATTTGTTTTTATTTATAAATGCACTGTTTTGAAACGGATCACTGAAGTTAAGCACGTTGTGCGTGGTTTGCCCATGATTAATTCACGGGGTATGGAGTTGATATTCAAAGGTGACTTGAAAAAGTAAAATACATAGTTTGTGTCGCTACTGGGATTTGAAGTGCAGTCCCCCGGTTGCAAGTACAATGCCTAAACCATGTTCTATTAATGAACAACACT
>NW_007471922.1:0-318 GCF_000475195.1 Diaphorina citri
AAGAGAACAACGTCGGAGGGGATGTAGAAATAAGAGAAAAGGGAAAAGACGGAGATGTCTGGTTAAGAATAAGAGAAGAAGAAGAAGAAGAAGAAGAAGAAGAAGGAAGAGGAGGAGGAAAGGGAGAAGAAGGAGAAGGAAGAGGAGGAAAAGGAGAAGAAGAAGAAGGAAGAGGAGGAGGAAAAGGAGAAGAAGGAAGAGGAGGAAAAGGAGAAGAAGAAGGAAGAGATAGAAGAGGAAAAGAGAACAACGTCGGAGGGGATGTAGAAATAAGAGAAAAGGGAAAAGACGGAGATGTCTGGTTAAGAATAAGAGAAG
>NW_007471923.1:0-318 GCF_000475195.1 Diaphorina citri
TATTATTATTAGTACTACTATTTGTACTTTTACTCTCATTTGTATTGTTGGTGCAGTCTTCCTTTATTCTATTTTGGTGTGCTTCCTTCTTAGTTGTCTTGCTGCATTCATCTGTCCTTATCGTATGTATTTCCATATTTCTTGGGTTGTTCTTTTGTGATTTAGACGAAAATTTTGCTTGTTTTCTTTGCCATTCTGACCTTGTGATTGTGATTTCCCATTTTGCCATATTCCAACATGTCCATTTGCATTTTTGTTGTCACTCTCACTATGTTGTCGGAAAAACTTTCCATTTATCCACATTCCCTTTTCTTCTTC
>NW_007471924.1:0-318 GCF_000475195.1 Diaphorina citri
AGGAGGAGGGAGAAAAAGAGAATAAATGGGGCTAGAGAAATTGATCTTGATCTGAAAGTTTCATTCAATGGTCGCTGTGCAGACCTTTAAAGAAAATCCTCAAACCGGAAGGAAATTCTAACTATAACCCATACTAATCCACAAATAGAAAGTAAAAAAAAGTGTAAAGACACGAATCTTTTCCACACGTGCCCCGAACATCAGTCTTTTGTAATTCACCGTCACTCTATGGACAAATGGGATTCTGTTATATCTATTCATTTCCTCATTCTGTTGAGTTGTCTCTATTTGCTTTCTTAAAAGCGAACCACTTTCCTT
>NW_007471925.1:0-318 GCF_000475195.1 Diaphorina citri
TCTCCTTTACTGTACGTCAGATTCCGAAAAATTGGGGCCGAGGGGGCCCAGCCACCCCCCTCCCCTACCTTCGAGCTTCATTTTTCTCCTGTACTATAGGCCAGACTTTGAAAATTTGGAGCATCCACCCCCCTCGGCAAAATCCTGGATACGGCCTTGTATCTGCCCAGTACATAGACATGAAAATTAAGCACATCACCGACTAGCTAAGCATTAACATCAGACCTAATGAAATTAAGGCCGCCATGTTGCCAAGTGTTGCGGTCGAGGTAGGCAGTTAGTAGACAAATGGGTGAAGACACAAAGTAAGTATTCAAA
>NW_007471926.1:0-318 GCF_000475195.1 Diaphorina citri
CATTTGAAATGAGCGAAATTTTTGACCTTTTATATGTATACAATTTGAAAGAAAAAAAATATAGTGAAAACATGAATAGTGATCCGTTGACAGATTTGGTTTTCACTTGTTGACTTTGAAATTCGAAATTTCTGAGTTAAGAGTCAAAATTGCAAAATTTATGTCTGTACCTATATCACGCTCATCCCTAATCTTTTGATCCGTTGTGGAAGTACGAGTGTAAAAGAATCAAATTGAACTATTCAAGGGATGGTAACTTGATCTACTTCACTTACTTTTGGGAGTTTGGACAGAAATTATTATTATAGCCACTCCAAA
>NW_007471927.1:0-318 GCF_000475195.1 Diaphorina citri
TGAATAGGTAACCATCAACAGTGGTATTAGTGAAGATTAGCCATACTTATCCACATTCCGCCATGTTTTACATGGGATTCCTCAGTTTAACATGAGCCTAATACATTTGAGTCAATTATAGATATACTCAAAGCAAATATGCCTATAGTAAAGATACAATAATTGAAATTCAGTAAGCTTTCTCTGCTTCCTCTGTTATTAAATTGTAGGCATTCTTGTTTTGTCGGATTACCTTATGGGATATATAGGCTTGCCAAATATCCAAAATGTCGATTCGGGACGCGAATCCGCGAACATAATTGCCAAATCCGCGAACAT
>NW_007471928.1:0-318 GCF_000475195.1 Diaphorina citri
AAAAAAAAAAAAAATGTACTAAAAAATGTACTGAATTGTTTCTAAAGGTACTGGGGTTTTTCAAAAGGTACTGAATGTCTGAATTTTTTCAAAAGGTACTGAATTTTTTCAAAAGGTACTGAATTTTTTCAAAAGGTACTGGATTTTTTCGAAATGTACTGTATTCAGTACTATTGTACTGAAGTCTAAGACCATCCCGAGGTATTGTTGGCGAGTGCCAACAGAATTAACCAACTAAAATGCCTTTCGAGCCTCACGCGGGACGAACTTTATCCTAAGCAGATAAGGTTCGTTCTTGGAACAGCTGGCTTTCTCCTA
>NW_007471929.1:0-318 GCF_000475195.1 Diaphorina citri
GAAAGCAATGTCAAATTCAAACAGTATTAACACCCAAGGTTATTAGAACACTTTAATAAATACCTACAAATAAAACACCCAAGGTCAAATAATAAAAGCGTCAGTTGTACACACTAAAGAAAGTGAGTGTGACTGTACTTGACTTCATTGGATATTTGACCGTGGAAGTTTGCAAAACTGAAGTTCACCGAAGGGGTTGGTGGTAACTCATAAGTCATAAGTGTTATGTGGTTACCACTAACACTAAACAAAACTTTCATTAGCAAGTTCATGACAAAATTATTAATCCCTTCAGATTCCGATTTTGTCTTACCTTGA
>NW_007471930.1:0-318 GCF_000475195.1 Diaphorina citri
TTTTTTTTCAAAGTTATGGACCACTTTTGCATATTGATAGAAAGTTAGAAACTCTTACTCCTATGCAATCTCATATTTATTGTAGGTAATAAATTCCCTAACACGTGATCCACTGAATGATAGGTATGTACTATCATTCTTTACGTGATCCACTGTCCAAATGTAACAGTTTCCATAACAAAACACGTGGAAAATCTCATGTCGGTCTTTCACAGAAAGAGTTTTCCCAGTTTTACATAAATGTGAATTGTGACAAAACGAAGAAAAAAGTCGTGGACAAAAAGCTTTCTCGAAATTTACATTTTGTACATTTTTTGT
>NW_007471931.1:0-318 GCF_000475195.1 Diaphorina citri
TTATATTTTGGACCCCATTGGGCTTTTGGGGGAGCCCGTAGTGGCCTTTGTTGCTAAATCCCCTTTAGGGGTGATTTTAAGAGTACCTAACTTCTTCAGTTCACTATACTACTCAAATCTATGGCTCTCACATGAAAACCCTTGCACCTTTCCCGATAAAACCCCTCTCAAATCTGACCCGTTACCTTCCTCTCACCCTTCTTTTTATACGGTACATGATTTTCAACCCTGTCCCCGTACTAAGGGTCGTCTTGTACGTTTTCTCTCTAAATTGACCTCTCAATTTCCATTTCTTCCTTCTTCTTCTTCTTCTTCTTC
>NW_007471932.1:0-318 GCF_000475195.1 Diaphorina citri
TTGGGATTCGAACCCGCACCTCCTAATCAGGACGAAGCACTATGCCACAGTTAGGACATGTAGAGGTGCATTTTCCTTTCGGAAACGGAAACGATTTCCCCTTTTCAAGATGACGGGATTTCCAACGGTTTAGTACAAGCACTACGCCAAAAGAGGGAAAATGAGCTTCAGAAGAGGGGAAATGAGATTCAGAAGAGGGGAAATGAGCTTCAGAAGAGGGGAAATGAGATTTAGAAGAGAGGAAATGAGATTCAGAAGAGGGGAAATGAGATTCAGAAGAGGGGAAATGAGATTCAGAAGAGGGGAAATGAGATTCAG
>NW_007471933.1:0-318 GCF_000475195.1 Diaphorina citri
CGAGAGGGAGAAGGAGGTAGAAAGAAGGGAGGAGAGAGATAGATAGAGAGAGAGAGGGGGGGAGGGAGTGAGAGTGAGAGAGGGACAGTGAATGAAGAGGGAGAGAGAGATCGTTTTTTCTATAAATTGAAACAGCAGTTTTCATCCCTGTTTTTATAGTACCCGCCCTTCCATCCCGAAATGTGTCCCTCTCAAATTATTATACTTGTTCGAACGAAGTGAAGTCCAATATAGACAAACCAGGCAGGTTTGTCCGACAACGGTTGTTCTGAATTTGGCTAGATTTGACTACCACCTCCAGCACAAAAGGCAGTTTGT
>NW_007471934.1:0-318 GCF_000475195.1 Diaphorina citri
TTGTCCAAATTCACACATCACGTCAGTCATAGATTATGTTTGTATTTTTGATGACTCTGTTAAGATTTTGAGAGACAGGTCACTCTAGAAGTAGATGTAAGTATAAGAATCCGAATAGATGTAAGTACATTAAAAACAATGGAAAGGCAAGTAACTATCTATTTATAGAAAACAATTTGCCACAGATCAAAAGATGTAAAGTCCAATTAACTCCAAAGAGTCCTTGTACAATGTCACTGCAGATTGTAGAGCATTCTACAACATACACTTGTAGGCAATACAAACACAAACATAGTAGTTTTTAGTTTCTACGAAGAA
>NW_007471935.1:0-318 GCF_000475195.1 Diaphorina citri
ATTTGAGAATTTGACCACAATAATAGTAGTAGCCTACTGCTGGAGTAAAGGGACTTTTCAGTCCTGTGCGAGCAGTATGAATAAGCACTATTATTATTATGAGTATTATTATTATCGGTTTAGGATAAAAGCCGCCCCGGGCAGGAATTGAAGGTGCGGCCTAGCGCTTACAATGCAGACGCTCTACCAACCAAACTAACCTCGGCTAGCTCCATGGTCTCTTATTTATTTCAATTGGTCTTTTTTTTTTAAGAGGTTTGACAGAGGGAACTGTAACTGCTATGGTCTTATCGTCCCGAAATCGATGAGAGAAGGAAG
>NW_007471936.1:0-318 GCF_000475195.1 Diaphorina citri
CCGTGACCGTGACGTTCCAGCGAAGTCCAAGTCAACTGTGGAACCGGAGTTGAACCATCGTGTAGTGCGAGCTGCAAATACATCCAAAGGAGTTGCCGATCAAGACAAGAAGGAGACAAATCAAGACGTGATTCGACCCAAGGAAGAGAACAGGCAAGACGTTCAAGACCGATCCAGAGACAAACCGAAATCGTCAAGAGACAGAATGAAGACCGGTAAAGAATGTAAAGATGTATCAGTTGATTCAGTAGGATTTAAGGAAGGTGATCTTGTATGGCTGTATAACCCTAAACGACGTAAAGGTCATAGTCCAAAATT
>NW_007471937.1:0-318 GCF_000475195.1 Diaphorina citri
GGAGAAGGAGAAAGAAAAGAGAAAAAGTAATTGAATAGGAAAATGGACCCAGATTAAGACCGGGAATGCTGTTTGTGTTTGTTCTCAGTAAATTTAATTACAAAAAGGAAAGAAATTTAAAAAAGCCCTATATTATGAGCGTTTTTTACTTTCTATTACTAAAAAACGAGAAAGTATTCCGAGTGTATTCTACAGTTCTTATCGAACCACTATCTTAGGTACCAACACAAAGAATAACCTCGTCATGGGCAGGAATCGAACCTGCGATTTAGCGCCTAAAAGGCAGACGGGCTAACCTAATCAGATGATTCATAAAAA
>NW_007471938.1:0-318 GCF_000475195.1 Diaphorina citri
AAGTGATATTGAAAACATACAAACTCCAATACAATTAACCATAAAGAAATCTCATTCAACAAAACTTTCAGAAAACGATACACTAAAAGATCCAAGCGAAGTAAAACAACCGTCAGTGCCTGATACTCCCAATGTAGAAGAAGAGAATAGCGTGCCACCTAGTTCTCCAAAACATTTAGAGCCGTTTGATCCCGAGAAAGAATTTGAATGCTCTGATGATAGCAACAGTAGTGAGGAAGAATCAACACTTTATACGTGTGTTCATTGCAATATTTACGGCACCTATAGCAAGACAGACTTGATAAATCATTATAGAAC
>NW_007471939.1:0-318 GCF_000475195.1 Diaphorina citri
TCCTGACGGATTATTGAAGTTACGTTGTGCTTGGATGGTATCTGGACGAATGACCTTCTGGGCCCGAAGCCCCATGGAGACACATGAACGAATTTCCTGTTTTTTAGCATTTTTGCCAACTGGTACGTACTTGGACCTTCATGTCTATTTCTGGATGCGACTTGCCAAATGTTGAATCTATTGTGTTGACGAGGTTTAATTTATGAGTATTCTCCTCACGTTCTTGGGTTCGGTTCTCGCCGATGTTGAAATTTTTGCAACAGTCGAATTCTTCATGAGGCTGTCGATGTGTTTGAACTAAATTCAGGAGCGATTTTA
>NW_007471940.1:0-318 GCF_000475195.1 Diaphorina citri
GGACGTATCAGTCGACATCGATCGATGGCCGGTCGACTTAGTGTGGACACACCTTTTAAGCTTTAAAACCTAATGCCAGATCTTACCAAAGAGAGTTTTCAGTTGATCCAGAGTTTAAGAAAATACGGACCTGTGTAAATCATATGGGTGACGTCTGACGTCAACGAAAACCCTTGACACTGTGTTAACCTTCAGTGGTAAGATCAGTCATAAGTCCTTTATACAGAAGAAGGAAATCTGAAGGTTTGAAAATGTTCGAACAGAGGAAAGAGGTAATCGATTAATTGCAGGAAGAGCAGGGGAAAAACGAAACTTTGG
>NW_007471941.1:0-318 GCF_000475195.1 Diaphorina citri
ATCGACATTAAGAATCAAGGTAAATTTTAGGAATCAAACAATTTAATTTTAATGATTCAATTTGATAATGAGCTGCTGGTTTCAGGATCCCAACTTGATTGATTATTTATTTATACGTAGACAAACAGATCGGTATTGATCTCGGGAAGTTACTTTACAACTAACTGTAATGAAACTCACATGAAGGGGTAAACGCTTCGATGTGCGAAACACTTCGTCAGAAGACATGAGGTATTTTAAATTTTATGTAATGAGTGGCCCATTGCAAATACCTACATCAACTAAATAGTCCAGTAGTAGGCAAGTATAGTATGAAAG
>NW_007471942.1:0-318 GCF_000475195.1 Diaphorina citri
CCTATTGTATTTTAACAAGGAAATCAAGGAATTGGACTGTGGGTGTGGGGTTTGAATCCAGCAAATAGTAGATTTTTTGACTTGGATCAACTTTACTAGGTGTGAATATTATTGTTTGATATCTTTGATAAATGAGATCTTACCCTACTCTACTCCTAGTCATGGTATTTAATTCAAGGCTCTAAGCTTAAGCTATAAGGTAGGGGTCAGACTTCAGAGTGCTCAGTTGCACAGTGAGCTCTCCCCAATACCCCTACGGCCCTACTTACCCTAATATCGATATATCGGTAATATCGATATTTTACTTTCGATATATCG
>NW_007471943.1:0-318 GCF_000475195.1 Diaphorina citri
TGTCGAGTTGAAATTTGCCAATAGCACAAAGTTTCTTGGACTGGTCTGGGATTCGAAATTAAATTGGTCCCTTCATATCAATTACGTGAAAACTCGAGCCGCCAAGGCCTTGAACGCCCTTAAAATGGTTTGCAATAAAAATTACGGTGTCCGTCGTGCATTACTTCTCGCGACAACCTATGAACTCAAAGCGAGAAAGTTTTAGATAACACTTCAGTCGTTAATTCAAGACCGGTTTTGGCGTTACCTATGTTAAGCTACGCCGAGGAAGGCCAATAAATGGATGGGTGACTTAAACATTATATTGGGAATAAAGGG
>NW_007471944.1:0-318 GCF_000475195.1 Diaphorina citri
GTTTAGGTTTCGGCAAAACTATTATTGCACGTCTAGTCTAGGACATATACATATGTAGGTATTATGCCCGCCAATCACACTCACGTCGTCTGACACACCTAGCTTTTTCTGCCTTAAGCGGTCTGTCAGGTCTGTGAGACCGCATTAAGAACATTTCTACCACATTTCAACGTTCAAGGTGTTGGGGTTCTGGAGATAGAGTGATCAGTTTGTGAATGCCTGAATGAACCTCTCTTTTATTCAATAGTAAAGATTTCGAATGAGAGTAGCTTCCGTGGCCGAGTGGGTATCACACTAGGGTTGTACGTGGGAGGTCCC
>NW_007471945.1:0-318 GCF_000475195.1 Diaphorina citri
CATTGGAATCGAACTCAGGACTCTGGCTGAAAACTCCTGTAGTTACCTCAAACCTACTGCAGTTTGCCAGCACTTCATGTTTGACACAGTTTTTATTATCAGGTAGGTAGATAACTATTATTACTGTTATTAGTGTTTTATTTCTATGTTTCTAGGAGGTAGGGAGGGAGAGAGGGGAGAGGGAGAGAGAGAGGGGAGAAAAGAAGGAAAGAGACGAATTGTATAGCTAAGTCAGGAAGAATTTGCACGCTATTTAGAAATCACCCTCCCTTTATCTGTCTCTCTCTCTCTCTCTCTCTCTCTCTCTCTCTCTCTCTC
>NW_007471946.1:0-318 GCF_000475195.1 Diaphorina citri
AGGTCTAAATAGAATATGTAGTTAGCTTGGAGCTGTACTTTCCTTTGGGGAAACTGACCATGACCACTGCTCCATCCAGCTTCCATTGGAGAAGTGGTCAATGTTCCAGTGGTCCGTTTCTCGTAAGGAAAATTGGAAAATACAACTAGGGACTAGGGCAGAACGTCTGACTTTGACTTGTAAGTGCTAGATCGCGGGGTCGATCTCCGCCCAGACCGAACATTATGCCAAACTGATAACGTTCGTTCCCGGAACGGGTGGCTTCCTACTATCCCTACATGTAGGTTTTTTTTTTTTTTTTTTTTTGGTAATTATGCA
>NW_007471947.1:0-318 GCF_000475195.1 Diaphorina citri
CAAATAAGATGTAAGAATAAAATACGCCCCGGGTGGGAACGGAACCCGCGACCTTGCGCTCACAAGGCAGACGCGCTACTCCTCCTAGGTACTGAATTGTGTGAAGCATAAATACTTGTCACAGATGTCGTTTCCCGCTTAATATTGTACTCCGCTAAATTTTATGACTTCACGTGGACTCGAACCATCCATCTTCTTCTTCTTCTTCTTCGTCTTTTCCCGTGTACAGACGAGGTCGGCGTTTTTCGTTAGCCTCTCAATCACCCCTAATAGGGGGATTGCTTTGGGCTGACATTTGGTTTTGGCTACAAATTTTAC
>NW_007471948.1:0-318 GCF_000475195.1 Diaphorina citri
TCCAATGGGGCCAAATATAATGATAAAGAAAATATCCTTTGTTTTGAATATTTCTACCAAATTCGATTAAAAGCTAGTGGTACCAATTAGACCAATTTTACCAATTAGACCGTTTGGTGTAATTTGAATAACTTATTGTATAGGTGACTCAATAAGATAACCTAAAGTACGTACGCATACCTAGTAAGAACCAGAGCCCATTATAAAATTTTAAAAAGGGACCTACAATTAAAAGACCATAATACAACTTAGAATTGATGGTACATTTTTTATCATGTTTTACTCCTGCATTTTTTATGGAAGTGTTAAAGTTTTTTT
>NW_007471949.1:0-318 GCF_000475195.1 Diaphorina citri
GGAAGAATTTCAAACCTTATTGTTCTTCCTTAAAGTTGAAAATATTCAAAGATTTCAAGGTCTTATACTCAGTATAAAATAAACTATAGAATTGTTGTTAGAATCTTCCTGAAAGAGGCTGAGTGTTTTCTGTGCTGGAGAATTTACATAAGTACCTATAGGTGTTCTGGCAGAACAATAGACAGTAGATGATATTGAGACAATACCAGTTGGGTGACAGGTTCTCTGGAAATAAGTACCTACCTAGTTATTCATATTTAATATGCTATGTCCAACACATGTTATTCATTCAACACAGACATGAGTGGGATCTTATTT
>NW_007471950.1:0-318 GCF_000475195.1 Diaphorina citri
GGGTAAAAGAACACTCAAATAAGCATCATTCAATAGGATAAGGAAAGTCGTGTGATGTTCACACCAGATTTTTTTTTTTATAGAGTAGGTATCAAAACTCTGAAAATTTTTGATTCTATTATAAGCAATACACTGAAAGTATAGGTACATAGAGATGTAGGTATGAATGCAATTCACAATTCACATGTATAAAAACAGGACCTTACCTAGGGTAGGAAAAAGGTTTTTTACTTTCTATTATTATTATATTATATGATATGTCAATCAATCAAAACTCTCAAAAGAATTCAAGATTTAAACAATAGAGTTTGGTTCTTG
>NW_007471951.1:0-318 GCF_000475195.1 Diaphorina citri
GATGGACTTTACCAGGATGCATATATCATCAGCAAAGGCCATGGCCGAAGCTTTGAGTGAGTCTGAAATATTGACTCCGTAGGAGCTCACAATGCCCTCTTCCGTCAACTCAGTTATAATGTGGTTGGTTGCCAGATTATATAGTATGGGTGAAAGGGGGGCCCCCTGCATCAGGCCTCTCTTTAGTTCTATCTTTTTTGAAGTGTTTATACCAACATTCAATTTGGTATGGTTGCCCAGCTGGCAATCCATAATAATGTTTTTGAGTAATTCTGGAGCATTAGTTCTAAGTATTGCCTTCCTAATTTGGCTATGCCC
>NW_007471952.1:0-318 GCF_000475195.1 Diaphorina citri
TAACAGGTCACGAAGTGCACAACAGGGCTGACTGGAAGAGGCTGGCGAAAAACGCCGACCCCACTTGAGTGGGAAAAAGGTGTAGAAGACTGGAGAGCCACTAGCTTCATCACTACTCCGACAGTCCAAATGGACATTACCTTATTTGTTTGGGATAAAGTTCGCCCTGGGGGGAAATCGAAGCTGCGACCTAGAGGATTCGTTTCAAGAGCAATCTCAAGATTCAAGACTTCAATTCAATTCAATTCAATTATTTTTATTGTTTAAATACATGATAGTATGTTAACAATGTTTTTATACATAATACAATTAAAAATA
>NW_007471953.1:0-318 GCF_000475195.1 Diaphorina citri
TTGAGACCTGCGTCTGTCAGACGATCTGGGCGTGAGTAGCTCGCATAACAGTAATTAGACTGAAGTACCCTATTCAATTTTTAGGCGAGGTGTGAGATTATTGATTATTCATGATGGTATAGTAAAAGTGTTAAATTCAGTTGACTCATCAGAAGGTATTCTACTCGATCCTAATTACGGAACGAGCCTCTACTCTCCTACTTAATGGCGGTACTACCTCTCTACTGCACCTATAAATCCTATACAGTCCACGTCAACTGGGAAGTCCGATGGAAGCGCATGGAGGGGAACCGCAACTTCTCAACTGTAAGTCGGACA
>NW_007471954.1:0-318 GCF_000475195.1 Diaphorina citri
GAATAAAAAGCAGGGAATGTATTCATGGAGCAGGACATAGGTCTATAGGTTTGAGATATTATTATCAGCTAGAAAATAATGGTTGACATGCCCCATGTATGCTGAGAGATACTTAGAAGAAGATTTCATGTAGTCCAAGGACTCAATGGTATTACATACTTATACATACATGATGAATTGGTTGATGGTATGCAGAAGGTTAGGGCAACAAATGGTGTGCCAATATCATTGGGCATGTACATCGTACACAAACCCAAATGGGGAAAACTGAGAGGATACTTGATTTTTTCCTTGTGCTAAATGGTCTTAGGGACTAGA
>NW_007471955.1:0-318 GCF_000475195.1 Diaphorina citri
GCAAACGGGCTCGAGTCCCGATGTCGAACTGTTTGACGCGCCGCGAAGGGCTCGTCCACCCATGTTCAACCGCCTTGCAGACACGAGCTCGCCGGCGATTGTGACCACGAAAGTGCATCCGCGAATTCGCCAGAGCCCGAAGTATGTCCGCCAATCGGCATTGGACTTGTTGCGGAGGCCGGCGACGTGCCGCGACACACGCCGACTTAGTTCCCGCCTGCTTCGTTCCGACGACGAGGTCGGAACGCTCGCAGGTTATGATATGAAAGGAGTATGTGCGCCAAATTTCAACTCACTTGGTCGACCTATTTTGTTTGT
>NW_007471956.1:0-318 GCF_000475195.1 Diaphorina citri
TCTCAAATTATATTGAGGATAAAATTCCATACCTCGGCTGGCATTGAACCCACGCCCTCCTGTTTACCAGGGGAGCGCCTTGACCACTACACCACCGAGGCAGATATAGGTAAGTTCTATACAGTTTACTGGACCATGCACTGGTCTACTATAGTAATAGTCATACTCAAATAATATACCTATGTAGCTAGGTACATGAAATACCTACATACGTAAAAAAAAAATATTAATAATAAAAAATAGTCATTAGAAAAAAATCATAACCAGAAGCGAGGAATGTTTCGAACCCAGACCCTCTCACATGCAAGTTCACGTCGG
>NW_007471957.1:0-318 GCF_000475195.1 Diaphorina citri
TTGGGCTGTCGATCCCTAGGTACCCGTTTACTACTCAAAATATTCGGGTAAGACCCGAGTAATTTTTTATCGTGTTTTTGCGCGGGTACTCAATTATCCGAGTGACATAGGCCATACTGATTAATATCTCCTCATATTTCTGACGGTTATACTGCCTCATTTGGTGTCACCCTAATTACCTTCATGAATCACAATAAAGAAACATTTAGATACTGTTGGTGTTTGTATTGGATCCTAAGATTTTTTTGTATCTCGTGCTCAAACAAGAGCTTGAATATTTGTTTACTGAACTTGAAAGTTGGGAAATCGAATCATATT
>NW_007471958.1:0-318 GCF_000475195.1 Diaphorina citri
CCCATCTGAGGCTAATATTGACTTTGTCAAAATGTGTGCTCTTTGGAAAGACTCCAACAGTCGTTACAGTTATCTAGTGGTATAGTCTCTCTATCTCGAGTTGATCTTTTTAGCATGGTTCGAAGGAGAGAGGGGGTTTTCAATATTTGATGAGGTAATAAGAGTCACATTTCTTGTACCTCCCTGTTTTTCCCGTCTCTGCCTCCCTCCCTCTTCTTTTCCTCTTACTCTACTGTCTCCCCTTCTCTTCATCCCTCCACTCTCTACTCTCTCCTCCTCCTCCTCCTCCCCCTCCTCCTCCTCCTCCTCCTCCTCCTC
>NW_007471959.1:0-318 GCF_000475195.1 Diaphorina citri
GACAAAATTTGCACTACCATTTTCGTGTTCCTGGTAAAAAGACCTTTAATTTGATATATAGGTCGACCAGGTTTGGATCCTTCTATGGGGACAGACAGACGACACCAAAGCGAATACAATAGTCCGTCCCTTATACCTTTTTATTACTATTGTAACAATAAAGGAAGGACGGACCAAAAAGGAAAGAGGAAGAGAAGAAGAAAATGTGAAAGAAAACAAACAATATGGTGTAGTTCAAGTGAGAATAGCCAGCCTAGTTAGCTTAGTTGGTAGTGCGTCTGCCTTGTAAGCGCTAGGCCGCGGGTTCGATTCCCGCCC
>NW_007471960.1:0-318 GCF_000475195.1 Diaphorina citri
ATTTATCTAGGTGAAATAATCGGGGAACGATGTTTGTGACAAGCATTTAAATATGCTTAACACAATTAAAATTCCTTACTAACCAGAGAGGTCCATCGGGAACTGTTGACAATGGAGGAGTTGCAATTGGGAAAATATTATTAATAAAAGGTCGATTCCTACGTAAAAAGTTGTGAAAAATCCAAATCTGAGGTCAAAACTCTAAAAAAGTAACTTTAAAAGGTCGAAAATTCAATTTTCAATTGCCGTTCTAATGAAAAAGTTCAAAGAGTTGTGATGTCAGATTTCACGTCAAAATGCGCAGAAACGCTTGCGCAC
>NW_007471961.1:0-318 GCF_000475195.1 Diaphorina citri
AATGAAAACTATAGAATAGGAAAGTCCTAAAATTATAGAATATTGAATAATCATGACTATGAAATATGGAATAATGATCAGAATATACAGTAAAAAATGGAATTCGGGGGATTAAAATATGGAATAATAACTACCTATGATCATATTATCATTAGAACAGAGAACCAAATGTAAAAATTCAAAGGATTGAGGAAAAACCTGAGAAGGAAAAGGGATGAAAATACCTAATTATTTCAAAACAAGCTGGAGAGGGAAAGAACCATAAAAAATTACCAAATCATAAAAAGGATTTTCGGAAATTTCCTTTTGTCGATTTGT
>NW_007471962.1:0-318 GCF_000475195.1 Diaphorina citri
TATTTATTGCTCTTGTGGCCTTGAGTCTTGCGGATTTCATGAGAACGATTGCATAAAAAATGAATATTAATGGTTTTCCTCTTTAATATTCTTTTTCTTCCTCTTCTTCGTTTTCTTCTTCTACCTTCTTATGCGTCTATTTGTTCTTCTTCCTATTCTAATTCTTTTCCTCCTCCTTCTCCTCCTCCTCCTCCTCCTTCTTCTTCTTCTTCGTCTTCTTCTTCTTCTTCTTCTTCTTCTTCTTCTTCCTCTTCTTCTTCTTCTTCTTCTTCTTCCTCTTCTTCTTCTTCTTCTTCTTCTTCTTCTTCTTCTTCTTCT
>NW_007471963.1:0-318 GCF_000475195.1 Diaphorina citri
CAGTGAGTTAGTGTGGTTAACTTCAAACCTAGAGTTTGGTGGATGTATCTGTTTGCACCTTAGCTTTCTTCCTTCTCATCATTCTTCTTCCTTTAGTCTCTTTTGTGATGACATGTCGAATTTAAGAACTTTTCTTTCGACTGTTCGAATTCAAGAACTTTTCTTTCGACTGTTTATTTAGGGTCTTGTATATTATTAGTTATCTTTGACTGGGTATTTAAGGTAAAGCATTTCGACTTCAGTTTCTCATCTACCTCCTAGAGCTTGTAACAGGTTGGTAACGTCTTGATATTCCCATGTTGGAACCTGAGGAGTATT
>NW_007471964.1:0-318 GCF_000475195.1 Diaphorina citri
TGCAGACTTGGCCTTTATTTTCTGATCTCACCACTCTTATAGGCCGACATTTTTGGATAGGAACTTGGCCTTTTTTTTTCACATTTGTGTTTTTGTGGGGGTATCCTTCTTGTGAACCACTTTCCTAAGGACTCTTCTCACACACTTAACGCGTCCTCAATCTAAAGAATATGCCTCGACTGGGATCGAACCCACGGCCTCCTGTTTACCAGTCGAGCACCACGTAGTGGCCAAGACGTACCTATCCTTCTTGCGAACCACTTTCCTAAAGAGGCTCTCTCACACACTTAACGCGTCCTCAATCTAAAGAAGGTCCGG
>NW_007471965.1:0-318 GCF_000475195.1 Diaphorina citri
TTCCTCGTCGCTATGAAGTTTCTAAACAATGCGCGCTCCTCACAGCAAGAACTCTGACTGCTGACTGTGAATGAGAAATGAGAAGAAATGAACTCTTGAGTCTCGGTAACCTGTGAATAGTTGAATACTCAATAGTTCCAGAGCGAGAGAATGCCAAGCCCCGAGAGAAGAGAATACTGTGAATAAACCGAATGAATGACTTCTGTACCAATCTAAACTAGGTAGGTTTAGGTACAATGGTACATATATACCTAGCTAATGCAGGTACTAAAGCCTAATAAGCTCTGCGTTTTTCAAATTTTGCTGTTTTACCCTGTC
>NW_007471966.1:0-318 GCF_000475195.1 Diaphorina citri
ATGTTTGAGTTTGATGGGGGAACTGTAACTGCAAAAGTCTCATCGTCCCGAAATCGGAGAGAGAAGGAAGATAGGATGGGAAGAAAGCCAGCCGGTCCGAGAACCTTAGCCGTTTATTTAGGATAGAGTTCATCACGAGTGGGAATCGAACCCGCTACCTAGCGGTTACAAGGCAGGAGCTCTACCCTCCACGCTAACAAACTAGACTGGCTAGTAAAAATATTTGAAATTTGTATGAAAGCCGTATATTTAAGTGGGTATGCAATATGCCACACATTATTATTTTGACCCTGTCCTGTTTTTTTTTTTTTTTTTTTT
>NW_007471967.1:0-318 GCF_000475195.1 Diaphorina citri
TCATTACACGGGGAGTATTTTAAGATAGGAAATTTTTGGTCGAAAATTGGCCGCCGTAGGCGGTCGATTTTGGACTTTTGATGAGTAAGTAAAGGGAAAAATCTGAAAAGCGGCAAAAGTTGCACTGGGCGCCGCCCACAGCAAGAGTATTTTAAGATAGGAAATTTTCGACCAAAAATCGGCCGCCGTTGGCGGCTCAGGCTCGGGACTTAGAAAAATTTTAATTTTTTTTCAAATACTTACGTATTCCGCAAATGTAATAGAAAGTCGTGTGATGTTCACACCAGATTTTTTACTTTCTATTACTACAGTATAGCG
>NW_007471968.1:0-318 GCF_000475195.1 Diaphorina citri
TTTCTGCATTATCCGTTCCGAGTTTGCCAGTTGTTCTAAGAGCGAAATTTTTTCGCTTCGCTCCGGATTTCCGCTAGTAAATCCTTAAGGCATGGCCGTTCATGTCACTCATCCCTTTAGTGGTCTTGCTCGGCGTAGCTTAACAAGAACGAACCGGAAAATAGCCTATAACCTTCACGGGAGTGCTAGGAATAAGTTGACAAAGTTTGATAGCAATCGGATGAGCGGTTTGGCCAGGCATAAAGTACATTCATTTTTATATATTAGATTAAGTTCTGTGACTAGGTAGGTCTCCCATTAATGTCAATTCAACTTGCT
>NW_007471969.1:0-318 GCF_000475195.1 Diaphorina citri
GGAGGTGGTGGGCGTGGCTTAGTCTTGAGGGGAGGAGCTTGGAGGTGAGAGTCTTCTTCACTGGTCAGAGTTGTGGAGTGAGCTTGAGCTGGAAAAAAGAGATAAAAGTAGTACAGTGGAACTTCGATATAACGAAGAAAAGTCGATTTCCATTCCCTTCAAAGGCAAAACCTCAGTATAGTGAAGTAACAACAACGAAGTAATTTGGGGAATGATCCCGAGAAATTTTACCTCAGTATGACGAAATTGTTTGAATTTTAACCTCAGAATAGCGAAGTGATCTTAAAACCGAATAGAATTACCTCAGTACAACAAAGG
>NW_007471970.1:0-318 GCF_000475195.1 Diaphorina citri
TTTGAAAATTTGGACCGATTGCAATACTTTCATTACTAGTATAGCTCCGCTATACTGTAGTAATAGAAAGTAATAAACGCGGGGAAATGAAGGTCCTATTAATACAGGAATAACACATGACTTTCTCAGAAAAAAATATCAAGCATGTATTTTCTTGCTGGTCTACAGCTACACTCTGAAAGAATTTTATCAGTCACAGAACTCACAGACCTCCCAGAAACTTCAATATTGGTTCCGAATACATTTCTTCCCCTCTCTCCGAAAGACTACACACAAAGCTCCCACTACTGGGCACTAATTTAGGGTAAGCACGGAACT
>NW_007471971.1:0-318 GCF_000475195.1 Diaphorina citri
TTGCAGGAATTTTCACTTGAATATAGGTCAATCGGAATGCATTGTAATTTTGTTCCAAGAATGGGTTATACCTGTGAGGGGTAACCTTGTTTGAGTTCTTAGTACTTGGGTAGTGGTAGTAGATCTCCTCTAGATATTCCAAATCGGCTGTCATCACATATAATTGCATACCATGTTCTGTGGTCAGGTATCGTACGCTATGCAGTGGTCAGGTTTCGACTGCATAATGTAATTGTCGGGAACGCCTTCAAAAGATGAAACATTAGGGAGCATTATCACGATGTAGAACGATTCCCATATCCCGGGGAGCTCGGGTAT
>NW_007471972.1:0-318 GCF_000475195.1 Diaphorina citri
CCCTAGGAATTTCTGCGCTCTGGAACGGGGAGCAGGGGCGCTCCAGTTTAGATAATTCAACACCCAAAGTGAGTTATAGCGCCGCAGGCGAAATTTTTCAAATAAAAGTACCTATAAGTATGTACCTACTGAAGTGAGTAATTTTTGACTCCGACGTAGGTACCTACATAATTCTTAGATACTTTGAAAAGGGATAAAAATCCCTTAAGTAAGAACACTGGTACCAAGGTTTGATCTAGCCTCTACAGGGTGGTTCGTGATTTGCGAACCACGCTTATATCTCAGAAACGGCTGGGAATTAAGGAATGAAATAAACGG
>NW_007471973.1:0-10238 GCF_000475195.1 Diaphorina citri
CAAGTTCCTGGTGCTGGTAGATCAGATGTTATGTCAGAGAGGATCCTTGATTCAGGGGATCTGTGACAATGTGCTCTTTCTAATAGCCGGATATGATTCCGAGCAACTCAATAAGGTAGGTAGAGGTATAAATTAAGGTATAAAGGTAGGTAGAGGTACAAATTAAGGTATAAAGGTAGGTAGAGGTATAAATTAAGGTATAAAGGTAGGTAGAGGTATAAATTAAGGTATAAAGGTAGGTAGAGGTATAAATTAAGGTATAAAGGTAGGTAGAGGTACAAATTAAGGTATAAAGGTAGGTAGAGGTATAAATTAAGGTATAAAGGTAGGTAGAGGTACAAATTAAGGTATAAAGGTAGGTAGAGGTATAAATTAAGGTATAAAGGTAGGTAGAGGTACAAATTAAGGTATAAAGGTAGGTAGAGGTATAAATTAAGGTATAAAGGTAGGTAGAGGTACAAATTAAGGTATAAAGGTAGGTAGAGGTATAAATTAAGGTATAAAGGTAGGTAGAGGTATAAATTAAGGTATAAAGGTAGGTAGAGGTATAAATTAAGGTATAAAGGTAGGTAGAGGTATAAATTAAGGTATAAAGGTAGGTAGAGGTATAAATTAAGGTATAAAGGTAGGTAGAGGTATAAATTAAGGTATAAAGGTAGGTAGAGGTATAAATTAAGGTATAAAGGTAGGTAGAGGTATAAATTAAGGTATAAAGGTAGGTAGAGGTATAAATTAAGGTATAAAGGTAGGTAGAGGTATAAATTAAGGTATAAAGGTAGGTAGAGGTATAAATTAAGGTATAAAGGTAGGTAGAGGTATAAATTAAGGTATAAAGGTAGGTAGAGGTATAAATTAAGGTATAAAGGTAGGTAGAGGTATAAATTAAGGTATAAAGGTAGGTAGAGGTATAAATTAAGGTATAAAGGTAGGTAGAGGTATAAATTAAGGTATAAAGGTAGGTAGAGGTATAAATTAAGGTATAAAGGTAGGTAGAGGTATAAATTAAGGTATAAAGGTAGGTAGAGGTATAAATTAAGGTATAAAGGTAGGTAGAGGTATAAATTAAGGTATAAAGGTAGGTAGAGGTATAAATTAAGGTATAAAGGTAGGTAGAGGTATAAATTAAGGTATAAAGGTAGGTAGAGGTATAAATTAAGGTATAAAGGTAGGTAGAGGTATAAATTAAGGTATAAAGGTAGGTAGAGGTATAAATTAAGGTATAAAGGTAGGTAGAGGTATAAATTAAGGTATAAAGGTAGGTAGAGGTATAAATTAAGGTATAAAGGTAGGTAGAGGTATAAATTAAGGTATAAAGGTAGGTAGAGGTATAAATTAAGGTATAAAGGTAGGTAGAGGTATAAATTAAGGTATAAAGGTAGGTAGAGGTATAAATTAAGGTATAAAGGTAGGTAGAGGTATAAATTAAGGTATAAAGGTAGGTAGAGGTATAAATTAAGGTATAAAGGTAGGTAGAGGTATAAATTAAGGTATAAAGGTAGGTAGAGGTATAAATTAAGGTATAAAGGTAGGTAGAGGTATAAATTAAGGTATAAAGGTAGGTAGAGGTATAAATTAAGGTATAAAGGTAGGTAGAGGTATAAATTAAGGTATAAAGGTAGGTAGAGGTATAAATTAAGGTATAAAGGTAGGTAGAGGTATAAATTAAGGTATAAAGGTAGGTAGAGGTATAAATTAAGGTATAAAGGTAGGTAGAGGTATAAATTAAGGTATAAAGGTAGGTAGAGGTATAAATTAAGGTATAAAGGTAGGTAGAGGTATAAATTAAGGTATAAAGGTAGGTAGAGGTATAAATTAAGGTATAAAGGTAGGTAGAGGTATAAATTAAGGTATAAAGGTAGGTAGAGGTATAAATTAAGGTATAAAGGTAGGTAGAGGTATAAATTAAGGTATAAAGGTAGGTAGAGGTATAAATTAAGGTATAAAGGTAGGTAGAGGTATAAATTAAGGTATAAAGGTAGGTAGAGGTATAAATTAAGGTATAAAGGTAGGTAGAGGTATAAATTAAGGTATAAAGGTAGGTAGAGGTATAAATTAAGGTATAAAGGTAGGTAGAGGTATAAATTAAGGTATAAAGGTAGGTAGAGGTATAAATTAAGGTATAAAGGTAGGTAGAGGTATAAATTAAGGTATAAAGGTAGGTAGAGGTATAAATTAAGGTATAAAGGTAGGTAGAGGTATAAATTAAGGTATAAAGGTAGGTAGAGGTATAAATTAAGGTATAAAGGTAGGTAGAGGTATAAATTAAGGTATAAAGGTAGGTAGAGGTATAAATTAAGGTATAAAGGTAGGTAGAGGTATAAATTAAGGTATAAAGGTAGGTAGAGGTATAAATTAAGGTATAAAGGTAGGTAGAGGTATAAATTAAGGTATAAAGGTAGGTAGAGGTATAAATTAAGGTATAAAGGTAGGTAGAGGTATAAATTAAGGTATAAAGGTAGGTAGAGGTATAAATTAAGGTATAAAGGTAGGTAGAGGTATAAATTAAGGTATAAAGGTAGGTAGAGGTATAAATTAAGGTATAAAGGTAGGTAGAGGTATAAATTAAGGTATAAAGGTAGGTAGAGGTATAAATTAAGGTATAAAGGTAGGTAGAGGTATAAATTAAGGTATAAAGGTAGGTAGAGGTATAAATTAAGGTATAAAGGTAGGTAGAGGTATAAATTAAGGTATAAAGGTAGGTAGAGGTATAAATTAAGGTATAAAGGTAGGTAGAGGTATAAATTAAGGTATAAAGGTAGGTAGAGGTATAAATTAAGGTATAAAGGTAGGTAGAGGTATAAATTAAGGTATAAAGGTAGGTAGAGGTATAAATTAAGGTATAAAGGTAGGTAGAGGTATAAATTAAGGTATAAAGGTAGGTAGAGGTATAAATTAAGGTATAAAGGTAGGTAGAGGTATAAATTAAGGTATAAAGGTAGGTAGAGGTATAAATTAAGGTATAAAGGTAGGTAGAGGTATAAATTAAGGTATAAAGGTAGGTAGAGGTATAAATTAAGGTATAAAGGTAGGTAGAGGTATAAATTAAGGTATAAAGGTAGGTAGAGGTATAAATTAAGGTATAAAGGTAGGTAGAGGTATAAATTAAGGTATAAAGGTAGGTAGAGGTATAAATTAAGGTATAAAGGTAGGTAGAGGTATAAATTAAGGTATAAAGGTAGGTAGAGGTATAAATTAAGGTATAAAGGTAGGTAGAGGTATAAATTAAGGTATAAAGGTAGGTAGAGGTATAAATTAAGGTATAAAGGTAGGTAGAGGTATAAATTAAGGTATAAAGGTAGGTAGAGGTATAAATTAAGGTATAAAGGTAGGTAGAGGTATAAATTAAGGTATAAAGGTAGGTAGAGGTATAAATTAAGGTATAAAGGTAGGTAGAGGTATAAATTAAGGTATAAAGGTAGGTAGAGGTATAAATTAAGGTATAAAGGTAGGTAGAGGTATAAATTAAGGTATAAAGGTAGGTAGAGGTATAAATTAAGGTATAAAGGTAGGTAGAGGTATAAATTAAGGTATAAAGGTAGGTAGAGGTATAAATTAAGGTATAAAGGTAGGTAGAGGTATAAATTAAGGTATAAAGGTAGGTAGAGGTATAAATTAAGGTATAAAGGTAGGTAGAGGTATAAATTAAGGTATAAAGGTAGGTAGAGGTATAAATTAAGGTATAAAGGTAGGTAGAGGTATAAATTAAGGTATAAAGGTAGGTAGAGGTATAAATTAAGGTATAAAGGTAGGTAGAGGTATAAATTAAGGTATAAAGGTAGGTAGAGGTATAAATTAAGGTATAAAGGTAGGTAGAGGTATAAATTAAGGTATAAAGGTAGGTAGAGGTATAAATTAAGGTATAAAGGTAGGTAGAGGTATAAATTAAGGTATAAAGGTAGGTAGAGGTATAAATTAAGGTATAAAGGTAGGTAGAGGTATAAATTAAGGTATAAAGGTAGGTAGAGGTATAAATTAAGGTATAAAGGTAGGTAGAGGTATAAATTAAGGTATAAAGGTAGGTAGAGGTATAAATTAAGGTATAAAGGTAGGTAGAGGTATAAATTAAGGTATAAAGGTAGGTAGAGGTATAAATTAAGGTATAAAGGTAGGTAGAGGTATAAATTAAGGTATAAAGGTAGGTAGAGGTATAAATTAAGGTATAAAGGTAGGTAGAGGTATAAATTAAGGTATAAAGGTAGGTAGAGGTATAAATTAAGGTATAAAGGTAGGTAGAGGTATAAATTAAGGTATAAAGGTAGGTAGAGGTATAAATTAAGGTATAAAGGTAGGTAGAGGTATAAATTAAGGTATAAAGGTAGGTAGAGGTATAAATTAAGGTATAAAGGTAGGTAGAGGTATAAATTAAGGTATAAAGGTAGGTAGAGGTATAAATTAAGGTATAAAGGTAGGTAGAGGTATAAATTAAGGTATAAAGGTAGGTAGAGGTATAAATTAAGGTATAAAGGTAGGTAGAGGTATAAATTAAGGTATAAAGGTAGGTAGAGGTATAAATTAAGGTATAAAGGTAGGTAGAGGTATAAATTAAGGTATAAAGGTAGGTAGAGGTATAAATTAAGGTATAAAGGTAGGTAGAGGTATAAATTAAGGTATAAAGGTAGGTAGAGGTATAAATTAAGGTATAAAGGTAGGTAGAGGTATAAATTAAGGTATAAAGGTAGGTAGAGGTATAAATTAAGGTATAAAGGTAGGTAGAGGTATAAATTAAGGTATAAAGGTAGGTAGAGGTATAAATTAAGGTATAAAGGTAGGTAGAGGTATAAATTAAGGTATAAAGGTAGGTAGAGGTATAAATTAAGGTATAAAGGTAGGTAGAGGTATAAATTAAGGTATAAAGGTAGGTAGAGGTATAAATTAAGGTATAAAGGTAGGTAGAGGTATAAATTAAGGTATAAAGGTAGGTAGAGGTATAAATTAAGGTATAAAGGTAGGTAGAGGTATAAATTAAGGTATAAAGGTAGGTAGAGGTATAAATTAAGGTATAAAGGTAGGTAGAGGTATAAATTAAGGTATAAAGGTAGGTAGAGGTATAAATTAAGGTATAAAGGTAGGTAGAGGTATAAATTAAGGTATAAAGGTAGGTAGAGGTATAAATTAAGGTATAAAGGTAGGTAGAGGTATAAATTAAGGTATAAAGGTAGGTAGAGGTATAAATTAAGGTATAAAGGTAGGTAGAGGTATAAATTAAGGTATAAAGGTAGGTAGAGGTATAAATTAAGGTATAAAGGTAGGTAGAGGTATAAATTAAGGTATAAAGGTAGGTAGAGGTATAAATTAAGGTATAAAGGTAGGTAGAGGTATAAATTAAGGTATAAAGGTAGGTAGAGGTATAAATTAAGGTATAAAGGTAGGTAGAGGTATAAATTAAGGTATAAAGGTAGGTAGAGGTATAAATTAAGGTATAAAGGTAGGTAGAGGTATAAATTAAGGTATAAAGGTAGGTAGAGGTATAAATTAAGGTATAAAGGTAGGTAGAGGTATAAATTAAGGTATAAAGGTAGGTAGAGGTATAAATTAAGGTATAAAGGTAGGTAGAGGTATAAATTAAGGTATAAAGGTAGGTAGAGGTATAAATTAAGGTATAAAGGTAGGTAGAGGTATAAATTAAGGTATAAAGGTAGGTAGAGGTATAAATTAAGGTATAAAGGTAGGTAGAGGTATAAATTAAGGTATAAAGGTAGGTAGAGGTATAAATTAAGGTATAAAGGTAGGTAGAGGTATAAATTAAGGTATAAAGGTAGGTAGAGGTATAAATTAAGGTATAAAGGTAGGTAGAGGTATAAATTAAGGTATAAAGGTAGGTAGAGGTATAAATTAAGGTATAAAGGTAGGTAGAGGTATAAATTAAGGTATAAAGGTAGGTAGAGGTATAAATTAAGGTATAAAGGTAGGTAGAGGTATAAATTAAGGTATAAAGGTAGGTAGAGGTATAAATTAAGGTATAAAGGTAGGTAGAGGTATAAATTAAGGTATAAAGGTAGGTAGAGGTATAAATTAAGGTATAAAGGTAGGTAGAGGTATAAATTAAGGTATAAAGGTAGGTAGAGGTATAAATTAAGGTATAAAGGTAGGTAGAGGTATAAATTAAGGTATAAAGGTAGGTAGAGGTATAAATTAAGGTATAAAGGTAGGTAGAGGTATAAATTAAGGTATAAAGGTAGGTAGAGGTATAAATTAAGGTATAAAGGTAGGTAGAGGTATAAATTAAGGTATAAAGGTAGGTAGAGGTATAAATTAAGGTATAAAGGTAGGTAGAGGTATAAATTAAGGTATAAAGGTAGGTAGAGGTATAAATTAAGGTATAAAGGTAGGTAGAGGTATAAATTAAGGTATAAAGGTAGGTAGAGGTATAAATTAAGGTATAAAGGTAGGTAGAGGTATAAATTAAGGTATAAAGGTAGGTAGAGGTATAAATTAAGGTATAAAGGTAGGTAGAGGTATAAATTAAGGTATAAAGGTAGGTAGAGGTATAAATTAAGGTATAAAGGTAGGTAGAGGTATAAATTAAGGTATAAAGGTAGGTAGAGGTATAAATTAAGGTATAAAGGTAGGTAGAGGTATAAATTAAGGTATAAAGGTAGGTAGAGGTATAAATTAAGGTATAAAGGTAGGTAGAGGTATAAATTAAGGTATAAAGGTAGGTAGAGGTATAAATTAAGGTATAAAGGTAGGTAGAGGTATAAATTAAGGTATAAAGGTAGGTAGAGGTATAAATTAAGGTATAAAGGTAGGTAGAGGTATAAATTAAGGTATAAAGGTAGGTAGAGGTATAAATTAAGGTATAAAGGTAGGTAGAGGTATAAATTAAGGTATAAAGGTAGGTAGAGGTATAAATTAAGGTATAAAGGTAGGTAGAGGTATAAATTAAGGTATAAAGGTAGGTAGAGGTATAAATTAAGGTATAAAGGTAGGTAGAGGTATAAATTAAGGTATAAAGGTAGGTAGAGGTATAAATTAAGGTATAAAGGTAGGTAGAGGTATAAATTAAGGTATAAAGGTAGGTAGAGGTATAAATTAAGGTATAAAGGTAGGTAGAGGTATAAATTAAGGTATAAAGGTAGGTAGAGGTATAAATTAAGGTATAAAGGTAGGTAGAGGTATAAATTAAGGTATAAAGGTAGGTAGAGGTATAAATTAAGGTATAAAGGTAGGTAGAGGTATAAATTAAGGTATAAAGGTAGGTAGAGGTATAAATTAAGGTATAAAGGTAGGTAGAGGTATAAATTAAGGTATAAAGGTAGGTAGAGGTATAAATTAAGGTATAAAGGTAGGTAGAGGTATAAATTAAGGTATAAAGGTAGGTAGAGGTATAAATTAAGGTATAAAGGTAGGTAGAGGTATAAATTAAGGTATAAAGGTAGGTAGAGGTATAAATTAAGGTATAAAGGTAGGTAGAGGTATAAATTAAGGTATAAAGGTAGGTAGAGGTATAAATTAAGGTATAAAGGTAGGTAGAGGTATAAATTAAGGTATAAAGGTAGGTAGAGGTATAAATTAAGGTATAAAGGTAGGTAGAGGTATAAATTAAGGTATAAAGGTAGGTAGAGGTATAAATTAAGGTATAAAGGTAGGTAGAGGTATAAATTAAGGTATAAAGGTAGGTAGAGGTATAAATTAAGGTATAAAGGTAGGTAGAGGTATAAATTAAGGTATAAAGGTAGGTAGAGGTATAAATTAAGGTATAAAGGTAGGTAGAGGTATAAATTAAGGTATAAAGGTAGGTAGAGGTATAAATTAAGGTATAAAGGTAGGTAGAGGTATAAATTAAGGTATAAAGGTAGGTAGAGGTATAAATTAAGGTATAAAGGTAGGTAGAGGTATAAATTAAGGTATAAAGGTAGGTAGAGGTATAAATTAAGGTATAAAGGTAGGTAGAGGTATAAATTAAGGTATAAAGGTAGGTAGAGGTATAAATTAAGGTATAAAGGTAGGTAGAGGTATAAATTAAGGTATAAAGGTAGGTAGAGGTATAAATTAAGGTATAAAGGTAGGTAGAGGTATAAATTAAGGTATAAAGGTAGGTAGAGGTATAAATTAAGGTATAAAGGTAGGTAGAGGTATAAATTAAGGTATAAAGGTAGGTAGAGGTATAAATTAAGGTATAAAGGTAGGTAGAGGTATAAATTAAGGTATAAAGGTAGGTAGAGGTATAAATTAAGGTATAAAGGTAGGTAGAGGTATAAATTAAGGTATAAAGGTAGGTAGAGGTATAAATTAAGGTATAAAGGTAGGTAGAGGTATAAATTAAGGTATAAAGGTAGGTAGAGGTATAAATTAAGGTATAAAGGTAGGTAGAGGTATAAATTAAGGTATAAAGGTAGGTAGAGGTATAAATTAAGGTATAAAGGTAGGTAGAGGTATAAATTAAGGTATAAAGGTAGGTAGAGGTATAAATTAAGGTATAAAGGTAGGTAGAGGTATAAATTAAGGTATAAAGGTAGGTAGAGGTATAAATTAAGGTATAAAGGTAGGTAGAGGTATAAATTAAGGTATAAAGGTAGGTAGAGGTATAAATTAAGGTATAAAGGTAGGTAGAGGTATAAATTAAGGTATAAAGGTAGGTAGAGGTATAAATTAAGGTATAAAGGTAGGTAGAGGTATAAATTAAGGTATAAAGGTAGGTAGAGGTATAAATTAAGGTATAAAGGTAGGTAGAGGTATAAATTAAGGTATAAAGGTAGGTAGAGGTATAAATTAAGGTATAAAGGTAGGTAGAGGTATAAATTAAGGTATAAAGGTAGGTAGAGGTATAAATTAAGGTATAAAGGTAGGTAGAGGTATAAATTAAGGTATAAAGGTAGGTAGAGGTATAAATTAAGGTATAAAGGTAGGTAGAGGTATAAATTAAGGTATAAAGGTAGGTAGAGGTATAAATTAAGGTATAAAGGTAGGTAGAGGTATAAATTAAGGTATAAAGGTAGGTAGAGGTATAAATTAAGGTATAAAGGTAGGTAGAGGTATAAATTAAGGTATAAAGGTAGGTAGAGGTATAAATTAAGGTATAAAGGTAGGTAGAGGTATAAATTAAGGTATAAAGGTAGGTAGAGGTATAAATTAAGGTATAAAGGTAGGTAGAGGTATAAATTAAGGTATAAAGGTAGGTAGAGGTATAAATTAAGGTATAAAGGTAGGTAGAGGTATAAATTAAGGTATAAAGGTAGGTAGAGGTATAAATTAAGGTATAAAGGTAGGTAGAGGTATAAATTAAGGTATAAAGGTAGGTAGAGGTATAAATTAAGGTATAAAGGTAGGTAGAGGTATAAATTAAGGTATAAAGGTAGGTAGAGGTATAAATTAAGGTATAAAGGTAGGTAGAGGTATAAATTAAGGTATAAAGGTAGGTAGAGGTATAAATTAAGGTATAAAGGTAGGTAGAGGTATAAATTAAGGTATAAAGGTAGGTAGAGGTATAAATTAAGGTATAAAGGTAGGTAGAGGTATAAATTAAGGTATAAAGGTAGGTAGAGGTATAAATTAAGGTATAAAGGTAGGTAGAGGTATAAATTAAGGTATAAAGGTAGGTAGAGGTATAAATTAAGGTATAAAGGTAGGTAGAGGTATAAATTAAGGTATAAAGGTAGGTAGAGGTATAAATTAAGGTATAAAGGTAGGTAGAGGTATAAATTAAGGTATAAAGGTAGGTAGAGGTATAAATTAAGGTATAAAGGTAGGTAGAGGTATAAATTAAGGTATAAAGGTAGGTAGAGGTATAAATTAAGGTATAAAGGTAGGTAGAGGTATAAATTAAGGTATAAAGGTAGGTAGAGGTATAAATTAAGGTATAAAGGTAGGTAGAGGTATAAATTAAGGTATAAAGGTAGGTAGAGGTATAAATTAAGGTATAAAGGTAGGTAGAGGTATAAATTAAGGTATAAAGGTAGGTAGAGGTATAAATTAAGGTAATTCCTAATTACTATTCTATTCTATTCCAGACTGTATTACCGTTAATCCTGGCACATACTCCTGCTGGTGCGTCGTCCAAACAACTGACACATTATTCTCAACTCATGAAAATGGGTAAGTTTCACCTCATAGGAAATGACGATATGCGAAAAAACCATTTTCTCATGAAAATTTGTAATGAAACAATTGGTTCACATTTAATTTGATGAGTGAAACCGAAATGCAATCAATAGATCTACCTACTGATTGCAATTTTAGATTTAGACAAGGTTTACGTTAAAGACTCAAAGACCCAAGTGACCTCACCCATAAAGCTC
>NW_007471974.1:0-318 GCF_000475195.1 Diaphorina citri
AATATTTTGGTAGGTAGGTACCTACATAGGTATTATTATCCATCGGCATCGGTTTGAAGTGTGGTAAACGCAGCTATATGGAAACAAGTTGTAACAAGAAATTCACCGATTCTTGGAAAGAGAAGAAAGCAAAGTGTGAGAGGAGGAGAGGGGGGAAGGGGTTTAGTTTAGTAAGTTTAGTTTTCGCTTGACCGCTCGAGGGTTCGGGATTTTACGATTGTGTAATAATAAGTACCTACCTACATCGTATGAAGTGGATTTCCAGAAGTTGGCAGATGACATTCAGAATTAAAGAAAAATGGCTTAGCAACAAAAATT
>NW_007471975.1:0-318 GCF_000475195.1 Diaphorina citri
ACCTCTTCCTCGGCCTTCCCCGTCTCCTCTTTTCCGTCGTTCCGTAATTCAGGTTGAAAACTTTCTTTACTATTGACTTCTAGGACTATACAATATACATGTCTAACTTTCCTGCAAAATGTGTGTTTTTAGAACCAACATTTGAAATTGGATTACTCTAATACCAGCCACTCACCCTTATACCGTCAGAACGTGCGGCGGAAAAAAAGCTTGAGACCAAGGTTTGTCAGACCGTCTCGTCTGAGCGTGACTGGCTGGTCTAATGAAAAATATGTAGATAATTAATATTATTGGTAGGCATGACAGGTAGCATGCTAC
>NW_007471976.1:0-318 GCF_000475195.1 Diaphorina citri
TAATAATAATAAATTAAAAATAGCTTACTGTAAAAGGGTTTATAGCTAGGTTCCCCCTTATAAATCTCACCCCACGCCACGGGTTTTGAGACCGTAGGTACTTACTTCAGTGTTGAGGTCCAGACAACCATAATAGTAATAATCGAGTATTTCCGTTTTGTAAATAAATACCTGATACCATAGACCATAGACTACAACAGATTATAGTAGGTACTACAGATTGTAATGCATACAACATATTTTGTAGTACAACAGATTATAAGTTAATTATCCTACGGATAATGATTATGGTGACTAGTCAATTAACAAAGATAGACA
>NW_007471977.1:0-318 GCF_000475195.1 Diaphorina citri
GCTCGTCCTGAACCGCAGTCAACCATCGTGAGGACTTGTGCTTGGTCTTTAAAAACAGAGAGAACCCTTTGAAGAACTACCAGCTAGCTAGGCTGGTTAGGGTTAGCTGTTCTCATCCCTCTTTATAGTCCCACAGCCAGACGCTAGTCTACTCTCTGTTTAACGTCCCCTAGCCAGACACCTGGGAGTACTCGCGGGTGAGCGCTGCGCTCACACATTATACATACACTTTTCCTCGGAAAATTTGAGTTTTCCTCAAAAGTTTTGATCAGAATTCGTGACCTTCTTCTTCTAAAGATGTTTCGACAGAAATAATGT
>NW_007471978.1:0-318 GCF_000475195.1 Diaphorina citri
AAAGGGTTCTCTCTGCTTTTAAAGACCAAGTACAAGTCCTCACGATGGTTGACTGCGGTTCAGGACGAGCCAGCCAATATAACATGGCAAGAGCTAGAGACCATCACCCCGGTGTATAGCAGATACAAAAAGACATCTTTTCTTTACTCTGCTATCGCCATTCGGCGAAAGCTAAAGCCACAACAACAACAACAACAACAACAACAACAACAACATGACTAACCTAGGGTACATCACCGTCATTTTTGAATTGTACGGGTCTGTGTCTTAGTATGTCTATCCCGTGTTCCTCAACAAATGGACGAAATCTCTGGGCTA
>NW_007471979.1:0-318 GCF_000475195.1 Diaphorina citri
AAATATAGGCATTCCAATAAATATTATAATTATGTAGATAGTTGGGTATGGATTCGTAATTTATATGTATTCTACATACCATATTGTGGGAGTATGACAACAATACTTGCTGTCGATGTCGAAATCTAAAACCACAATATTCTAGCGACATAGTCTAATCAAGTTGAAAGTAAATAGCTTCGTTGGGAGTGGAAGTCAGAGGAATTTGGATTTAATTTTGAGTGACATTTTATTTATCTTAAACGCTTTTTTACGAAATGGTCGAAATACCCATAGAAGTTTAGAAGTAGATGCCTACCCTGATTTAGTCTGTTTAAC
>NW_007471980.1:0-318 GCF_000475195.1 Diaphorina citri
ATTAAAATGGCTTTTTTTAAATTTGCAATTTGTTTTGCAAAACGGCCCATTTTTTGCCAAATATAGGTCACTTTTTTTTGAACCCCCATTTTTTATTTAATTTTTGGAATCAGCATAAAATTTTAATTGAAAAAATGTATTCACTCGAAAAAATTTGCTCTACAAAAATTTGCACAAATCGCGATTTTGTGTGCGTCAGTGACCCCGGATATGATAAACAACGCAGTTGGTCCTGAGTTTGAGCGAAGGATGCGTTACTGTGTACAAACAAATTTAACAAATGGATCTCATTTTGAACAGCTTTTATAAATTTGTTTG
>NW_007471981.1:0-318 GCF_000475195.1 Diaphorina citri
CATTTCGAATTAAAACTCGCGACTCGTGATGGCAATCTGTTGAAATTTTACGATTTGTGAAATTCTACCTTTTGAATTTTGATGGAGGAGAAGATGGGAGACATACCGACATACGTTCTGTATGACTTTTCTGTAGTGAGAGTATTTTGCTACATTGAACCTTTGCATCGGTAGATAGGTACCTACTCCTAGTTTGGTAGGTATACAATACTTACAAATAGTTGGGTCCGTAACCAAAAAATTGATATATTGATAAATATGGAATAATACTGGCTCAGACTATCATAAAATCACAGTATTTAAAGACAATCAAAAGAC
>NW_007471982.1:0-318 GCF_000475195.1 Diaphorina citri
ATTCTGTTCAAATATTGAGCAACACCAGTGGTTATGAAAATCATGTAAGTTATTTAGTAGAATATTTCAATCATGGCACTTGAAGGTTCAAGTTTGATTCCACAGATTACCGAGTACATATATAACTCTGGTTTGAGAAACGTAAGGGGAAGAGAGAGAGAAAGAGAAAGAAAGAAAAAGAGAAAGAGAGAGAAAGAGAAAGAGAGAGAAACAGAGAAAGAGAGAGAAAGAAAGAGAAAAAGAGAGAGAAAGAGAGAGAGAAAGAGAGAGAGAAAGAGAGAGAGAAAGAGAGAGAGAAAGAGAGAGAGAAAGAGAGAG
>NW_007471983.1:0-318 GCF_000475195.1 Diaphorina citri
CCTTTCCACAGCTGCCTCTTCGGTTTGGTGGTTGTGATGGAGGGAATCGTAACTACTGAGGTTTTATATAGAGGGAACCGTAACTACTGAAGTCGTATCGTCCCGAAATCAAAGAGAGAAGGAGGACAGCTGACGGTGTGTTCATACATAGTCGACCGGCCATCGATCGATGTCGACTGAGCCGTCCACACTGCATCGACAACATAGATTCACCTCGTCGATCGACGGCCGGTCGACTATGTTTGGACACACCTTAACTGAGGTTTGATATAGAGGAAACTGTAACTACTGAGGTTTTATCGTCTTAAAATCAAACAA
>NW_007471984.1:0-318 GCF_000475195.1 Diaphorina citri
ACCATAAAAGGAATATTCCTACCAAATTTCAGCTTTCTAGGTGTTGTGGTTCTAGAGATAGAGCGATCAGTGTGTGAAGTTGTGAACTATGAAATGTGAATGAGTGAATGGATCTCGTTCTTATAATATAAGATATGCAATCAATTGTACATTGTACACGCTATGTGACAATGGGTATGTATTAGAGGACCTATATCTACCTGTAGGAAAAGAGATAGAAAATGAGAAAAATTAACATTCTTATTTATTTTTTTGTTTGTTGAGAAAAACAATTTTTTTATTGTATAATATTAAGAAACAAACAAAAAAACAAAATTT
>NW_007471985.1:0-318 GCF_000475195.1 Diaphorina citri
AAAACTTTCTCGCTTTGAGTTCATATTAGGTCGTCGCGACAAATTTCAAGATCAGAGCTCATTTGTGTGAGAAAATGTAAAAAAAATCCCCGGGCGGGGCGGGAAAAGAGAAAGAGAAGAAGAGGGACATAAAGGGAGAAGATGAGAAAAGAAGAGGAGAGAAAGAACGGGAGGAGGAAGGATGAGGATAGAAAGGAAAAGAAGATGAAAATGAAGGAAGGACGGAGAGATTAATTGGATTGCAAAGAGGTAGGAGATTGGAAACGTAAGGGGATGAAAACATAAAACAAACTTTAGTAAATAAAATCAAAGGAGAGA
>NW_007471986.1:0-318 GCF_000475195.1 Diaphorina citri
AAAATCGCCAAATCCGCGAACATAATCGCGAAATCCGCGAACAAAATCACCAAATCCGCGAAGATAATCGCGAAATCCGCGAACATAATCGTGAAACCCGCGAGCATAATCGCAAAATCCGCGAACAAAATCGCGAAATCCGCGAACATAATCGCCAAATCCGCGAACATAATTGCCAAATCCGCGAACATAATCGCGAAATCCGCGAACATAATCGCGAAACCCGCGAACATAATCGCCAATCCGCGAACATAATCGCCAAATCCGCGAACAAAATCGCCAAATCCGCGAACATAATCGCGAAATCCGCGAACAAAA
>NW_007471987.1:0-318 GCF_000475195.1 Diaphorina citri
GGGCAATAAGATGAGACAGCACATCACTTACATCAACTTTTTTTTATATTATTATTATTTTTCAGCTGAAAATGGAGTACATATAGATACCTATACAATCTTGATCAAACTTACTTTGGTTAGTTAGGTATGTATATGTTCTAAGCAATTGTAATTGTACTATGGAACAAATTACCAATTACCAATTATGTACCTATACCTCCGTAAAAACTTAGATAGGTTCTTCTAACCTGGTTCATCCGAGACTTTTCACTTTGCATAACTCCCAAATTAGAAAAAAAAAAAAATGAGAGAGCAGCAATGACCGCGAATATTGCA
>NW_007471988.1:0-318 GCF_000475195.1 Diaphorina citri
GGATTGTGTGAGCCAACTATATTAAAATAGGATTAGCTAGGAAGCAGAAGAAAAGTACCTATTATTAGTAGCCTAATGCTGCTAGGGTAAAGGAACTCTCTTTAGTCCCTTTTGAGCATTAGAAATCATCACTATGTTCTGCCATCACCATTCAGCTAGAGCTGAAGCCGCTACAACAAGAACAACAACTATAATTTTATTGTTATTTATGTATGTTTCCAGAGGATGAGCTGAAGCAATTGAATGCAGAGCGACGGTTCTCCTATGTTACCTATCAAGACATACGACACATTCCCGCCTATCAGGTACATTTATTGT
>NW_007471989.1:0-318 GCF_000475195.1 Diaphorina citri
CCGGGCGGGAATCGAACCCGCGGCCTAGCGCTTACAAGGCAGACGCACTACCAACTAAGCTAACTAGGCTGGCTTGTAGGTATTTAGGTAGCCATACGAGTACACTTAATACCTCTCATGTATGAGTGCATAGAACTGCATAGGTATTGCTCGAGTCTAAATCCACCTTCGATAATGTTTTCAGGCTTTCGTGTAGCAATTTCAAGTGCATCATTATAAAAGTACATATTTCCATTTGGAAAGCCTGTATCAACATTTTACACTGTATATTATTTTGCTTTTCACCAGCTCTGTATAGGTAGGTAGGTATATTTATTT
>NW_007471990.1:0-318 GCF_000475195.1 Diaphorina citri
TGCTATCAAGTTACCAGAAATCAGCAATGATGTGATAGTGTCAGCATTCCAAATTCTGTCCAATCATCAGGTACTTTATTTTCGTAATGAACCAATTTCTTTTCTTAACACCCCACTGTCAATAGACTGTTCTGCTTTCCTGTCATTTTGGGTAACTAATTATAGTGTAAATGTTGTCAGATTAGATCGGAGATGACCATATATTATGAGGTTTGGTAGGATCTTATCCATACTATAAATATTTCACTAAAGATTAAAGATTTTTTTTAAATGTTTTCAGAGCTCTGGATCTCTTCATGATGCAGCCACAGATTGTGT
>NW_007471991.1:0-318 GCF_000475195.1 Diaphorina citri
TAGTTTTAGTATTTTTAAAATTTTAGAGTCAGTTTTATAGTATTTTCCCAAGTTTAGCGTTAGTTTTAGTTCACCTTGAGTGCTTTATGAGTTCACATCCTGGTTTCTACTCTAAAGTTCCAGTGAATTCCATTCTAGCACTAGCGTTTTTGTCTAATTGAACAGTGAATAGGTTGGTGTAGTTTAGGTAGGTACCTAACTACTTGGTCAATTAGTGTAAGGAAATTACATGGGTTTATCCGTACATTATCTGTATTTTGCTCGCACAATTAAAGGGTATTTTGCTCGCCATTCTTTGAGACTGTAACAGTGTAACAT
>NW_007471992.1:0-318 GCF_000475195.1 Diaphorina citri
CGCAGGCAGGTGAGACCTAATAACTTTGGTAACTTCTCTGTCTTTTATCAGAATGTAAGGGGTTTACGTTCTAAATTACGTAAACTTAGAGTAAACATCCCTCTTCAAAATCATCTCTGTTATGCATTCACTGAGACTAATTTAAATGATTCTGTTCTCAACTCTGAGCTAGGGTTTTCAAAGTTTACTATTTTTCGCTCAGATCGCTCTTATAGAACTAGTTCTAAATCTAGTGGAGGTGGAGTACTCCTAGCAATCGAAAATTCATTTCCAGCTCAAGAAATTCCTTTGCAGACTGACAATGTCGAACAGGTATTT
>NW_007471993.1:0-318 GCF_000475195.1 Diaphorina citri
GTGCTTTTTTCAGGGGTAAAACTGGGCTGAGGATTTTTTCAGAGAGCAAAATAATGTGAAGATATGAGCATTCTTAGTGGGTATAATTAACCTAGTTTAAAAAATCTGGTGTGAACATCACAAGAATTTCCTTATCCTATTGAATGATGCTTATTTTGATGTTCTATTGTAATATCTCTAACCGATTAGTCAGTATAGCTTAAAACCGCCAAAAAAAGGTCAAAACACCGCCAACTGCAGCACCTATCTTCACCAAAAGTGTGTTGAATCCTTGTCACATTTGACAGCTGCATGCCAAATTTAAAGTCTCTAGCTCTT
>NW_007471994.1:0-318 GCF_000475195.1 Diaphorina citri
CCTAAATGCGGCCCTGGTTAAAGCTCTCCCCTGAATACGGCCCTGGTTACAGCACTCCCCTAAATGCGGCCCTGGTTAAAGCTCTCCCCTGAATACGGCCCTGGTTACAGCACTCCCCTAAATGCGGCCCTGGTTACAGCTCTCCCCTAAATACGGCCCTGGTTACAGCACTCCCCTAAATGCGGCCCTGGTTACAGCTCTCCCCTAAATACGGCCCTGGTTACAGCTCTCCCCTAAATGCGGCCCTGGTTACAGCACTCCCCTAAATA
Organism: Diaphorina citri; assembly: GCF_000475195.1. Taxonomy (NCBI): domain Eukaryota; kingdom Metazoa; phylum Arthropoda; class Insecta; order Hemiptera; family Psyllidae; genus Diaphorina; species Diaphorina citri. Next base: position 270 of record NW_007471994.1, read on the forward strand.
CGGCCCTGGTTACAGCTCTCCCCTAAATACGGCCCTGGTTACAGCTCTC
>NW_007471995.1:0-318 GCF_000475195.1 Diaphorina citri
CATGGAAACCAAAGCAAATTAGACCAAACGGACCAACATGTAACATGCAACTCGTTATAAATTTGTAGCAAGATCACGATGATGGGGACTTTCAAGTGTTGATGTCGGCTGCTATAAGCGTCATTCCTAACTCTCTGACTAACTTTTTATTTGGACTTACTTATAATACCTTTTGTTAGCAGCTTCTCTCTAAACACTTCTCAACATTCCATGTTCCTCTACCTTTCAGTGGAAACCTTACTTATAACACTGCATAGTAATAGGAGTACTAACAACATGCACAGACAAATTCTGAGCGTCAAATGATGCATGCAATGG
>NW_007471996.1:0-318 GCF_000475195.1 Diaphorina citri
GACAGATCAGTATAATTTATACTAAATTTAGTATAATTTGAACCTGTTAGTATAATTTTTAGTATCAGACTTTTTTAGGTATTTTTTAGTATAATTTTTGGTATAATTTGTAATCTTTGTAAAAGAGTTGTAAAAGAATCTATCATGAGGGAAAAAACCTTTTTTTTTGCAGCGACCGGTGGATTTAAATAATAATAATAATAATAATAATGAAACAGGCCCTAAAATATCGATAGTATGAATTTATTTATGAAACAGGGCCCAAAATATCGATAGTATCAAAGAGCACCGCAACCGACAAGAGCGCTAGAGTCGATT
>NW_007471997.1:0-318 GCF_000475195.1 Diaphorina citri
TTGTACGGAACTCAAGAGAGACAAGAAGACCAGATGTTTACGAGAAGTATGTCGAATTTAATTACTGTCGGAAGATAGAAGATTTCCTTTGAAAATCCACCGACATTCATATTGACTTCTTTTCGACAGATTTAGATTATGTGGAATAAATCCTTTGACTGGAAGAAATTAGAAAAAATAATCTTTTTTTTTAATATAAATAGATCAACGGGGTCTGAATTGAGAAGAAAACTTCAATCCCACCCAGCTTTGTTGGATTAAAAGGGAGTTTTTCAACTATAAATTAAATAATTAAAGATGTAAAAGGCTATCTTAGAA
>NW_007471998.1:0-318 GCF_000475195.1 Diaphorina citri
TTACACCTATTCCTTTTATTTTAAGGTTCTGGGTTCGATTACCACAGTCAATTACTGGGTCCTCATGTTCCTTTGGTTTATTTTCTAATTGTCTTTTTATTGTAATCATGTAATACTCGTAAACTTGCACATTTCTTTATGTTTAAACTGAACTGCGATATGATATAATTATCAGGTTTCTTCGTGCAAGTCTATTTATGAAAGCTGACACTCTGTTTTCCTCAACAGCCCACATCTGGGTGGGTGTAAATCTCGATTCAATGTGTGTAATATTATACAGGGTGACTCTTAACTTTTTTCAAACCCAGAAGGGAAAGT
>NW_007471999.1:0-318 GCF_000475195.1 Diaphorina citri
AAAAAAAAAAAACAAATTACAGTAGAACCTTGACTATTTTAACTAATTGAAATTATCACTTGCTAAGATCTTTTCCTCTGATAAGATAGGATATCCTTTGAAAGATATAGAAAAAAAACAATGGATTTTGGCGACCTTTATTCATACTCAACTGTGAACAAACACCCATCGCATTTAAAATTCTAAAACTCATGTTTAAAACACCCCATAATTTTGTTCTTTTTCATCCCGCACAGCTTATACCAATTACCTAAGTACGGCTAATGAATAGCCTGTCACCGAAGTTTTTAGGTAATTCCTCTTTGTGGAGAAAGCTGT
>NW_007472000.1:0-318 GCF_000475195.1 Diaphorina citri
AATCCAGACTAGACCATAGGCATAGGGTAATCAGGACTAGACCGTAAGGATTCTATTAGGGAAAGGTAAAGGACCCTTGTGTAACGTATTCAAAAGTAACCCTTTTACTTTTTCTTCTCTAATCACAGACGTGGTCTGTATTCCAAATACCTCTGGGTATACGGGGTGACTCAAGAGAAATGATTGAATAAACGAAGTGAGCTCGAGGATTTTTCCTTTTCCTTCAGATTACAACAGATTATCCCTATTATTCTATTGAATTTGTGTTTGTTTTCCTAAAATCCAAGGTCGCAGGTTCGATATATATGGTTTCGTTTC
>NW_007472001.1:0-318 GCF_000475195.1 Diaphorina citri
GAGATAAATGGAGGGATTGGAGGGAGAAAAATAAAAGTTTTAGGATGATAGAGAGAAAATGAGGGAGGAAGAGAGAGAGAGATCGATGGGAACAGTTTAAGAATTAATAGACTGTTAGCAAGATTTTGAAGAAAAAAAATGGAGATTTTCGGGTAGAATCAGGGGATAAAGAAGAGGGGAGGAAACAGGAGGATAATGAATACAAGAGAAGAGAGAGGGGAGAGAAAAGAAGAAATTGGAGAAGAGAGGAAAAGATTAGAGGGGAGAAGAAGAAAAGAAGGGAAGAGAAAAGAACAAAAGAGAGGTGAAGAGAGAGAA
>NW_007472002.1:0-318 GCF_000475195.1 Diaphorina citri
AAAAAAAATAAATAAATAAATAGAAAGTGAAAAAAAAAAAAAAAATAAAACTGTTTTCGCTGCTAAAATTATAAAATTGGACTGAAATCCCTTTATTCCCGTAGTCTAAAAAAAGCAGCCATACTGGGGAGAGGGGGGGGGGAGAGTTATATTTATATATCTCAATATTTAACCCTTTCTATTCCCCAGGTACCGCAATGGTAAACCCCTCCCCTCTGGTTCCCGTTACCATCCCATATTTGATCTTGGCTTCGTGTCTCTGGATATTGACTATGTGTATCCTGAGGACCAAGGAGAGTATGTGTGTCGCGCCTACAA
>NW_007472003.1:0-318 GCF_000475195.1 Diaphorina citri
CATTTTCTAATTTGTTCAAAGTAAATTCCAATTTTGGCAAAATTTTATATGGGACCCTCCGAGGAGGTTTTGATGTAGGCTTGTGATCACTATTTACTGTGATTTCATACTGAAATGGTACTTTACCCATGCCTTCAAATACATCTTTAAAAGAACTTACAATTTCCTCCTTGGTAATTTGTTTTTCACTAGCTTTTATTTCATGGATTCTCTTTATGAGATTTAATTTTTCACATGTTTCTCTTCCTAGTATAGGTATTATACCTTTATTATCTGACATTACAATAAATTCTACTTTGTGAGGTACATTTCTAACAC
>NW_007472004.1:0-318 GCF_000475195.1 Diaphorina citri
TATCTATGTACCTACCTACGTATATTTTGTAGGGATAACTCTGTTCTATCCACCCCTACATGATCTACTGATCGCTTTAATTTTTGCTTTCCCTTAGCCTAAGAAGAAACTAAACTGAAAAAAAAATATCAAAATACAGAATCGTTTCTACCTACTTTCTACAATAAAACATCAAAATTTAGAACCAAACTGAAGACTTTCCTAGGCCTTTTTGGAATCATAACGGAGAGCATCTACGGGAAAAATTAATGTGTCCAATATCCAAATGTGTTCCAAGTTGACCCCTCTTCCCTCCAAAACATGTTTTACAGTCCCATG
>NW_007472005.1:0-318 GCF_000475195.1 Diaphorina citri
TGACACTAAAAACTGACCATCGAAAATTTGACCCGATTACATTACTTTCCTTCCTATAGGATAAGGAAAGTAATAAGGGATACATCAGTTAGCCCGTTGGTCACGCCCTTGCTTTGCATGCAGAAGGTCCTGGGTTCTATATAAAATTACCAATTTCTCTCTCTCTCTCTTTTTTTTAATTTTAGGTACTAAAGGACAATTTGTCTCCTATTTTTGGGATCGGAGCCTACTTATGATCTCGTAAAAGGCTCTTTTTCCGAGTGGGTTCTAAAGGTCACTGAATCTTTAGTAATAAAATCGAAATCGAAGCTGTTGAAC
>NW_007472006.1:0-318 GCF_000475195.1 Diaphorina citri
AGGTTTTATTGAGAGTTGTCATTGTAACTTTGCTCTTGGTTCTTAGATTTCCGTCCAAGATCGTCAAAGGTGAATATTGGCCACATGAAAAAGGCAGAAAAATGTATTGCTTCAGGCCGCGAAACTTTTGAAAATTGTTATGAATGGTTTTGGAAAAAGGAACAATAACCTTCAACAATGAGTATTGCTGTTAGTACTTACTTTACTTACTTTCCGTGTTCAGCTCGTTCGTCAAATCTTGTCCTTCCAGAAAAGAGCGGTCTGGATGGCCGTGTCATTTGCATGCAAAAGATCTAGCTCCGTGCAGGGTTTCTCCAA
>NW_007472007.1:0-318 GCF_000475195.1 Diaphorina citri
GAGATCCAGCATTTTCAGCAGACACGAAAAATTGGGAATGCAGACTTGGCCTTAATTTTCTGATCTCACCACTTTTAAAGGCCGACATTTTTGGATAGGAACTTGGCCTTTTTTTCACATTTGTGTTTTTGTGGGGGATCTCACTCCTTTTTTCTAAGTGTATATTTACACATGATAAGTAGGTACAGATCTTCTTATTACCTAGCTATTTGCGAGCTTTTGAAAATATTCCGTGAGCTATTGTTGGTGTTGTTGTTGGTGTTGTTGTTGTTGTTGTTGTTGTTGTTGTTGTTGTTGTTGTTGTTGTTGTTGTTGTTG
>NW_007472008.1:0-318 GCF_000475195.1 Diaphorina citri
TACTCACCTCTCACGGACCACCTGAAACCTTCTCGCGGACCACTAGTGGTCCACGGACCATAGGTTAAGAATGGCTGAGATAGAGGATTCAGGATTGAATCTGTCTAAAGCAATAAGAGTTATAAAAACAGCTTTAGAAGTAACAAGCTACGATTGGTCTTCTTTTCTCCCTTTATCTTGTTTTTCGATTTTCACTTCTTCTTTTTTCTACTTCTTCTTCTCCTCTATCTAATACCACTAATATTTTTACTTTCTATTACCTTTACGTATAGGGAACCTATACAAGGTAATGAGAAAGTATTGCAATCGGTCCAAATT
>NW_007472010.1:0-318 GCF_000475195.1 Diaphorina citri
GGAAGAGAGGGATAGAAGAAGACAGAGAGAAAGAGAAAGGGAGAGAGGAAGAGAGGGATAGAAGAAGAGAGAGAGAAAGAGAAAGGGAGAGAGGAAGAGAGGGATAGAAGAAGACAGAGAGGGATAGAAGAAGACAGAGAGAAAGAGAAAGGGAGAGAGGAAGAGAGGGATAGAAGAAGATAGAGAGAGAGAAAGGTAGACAGAGAGGAAAAGAGAGCTACAACTACCTTGGACTTGAACTTTTCCTTATAATTGACTTGTAACCTTGACTTTTCTCTCCCTCCCTCAAACCTCTCTCCCTCCTCCCTCTCTTTCTCT
>NW_007472011.1:0-318 GCF_000475195.1 Diaphorina citri
TCTCGGAACGGCTGGCTTTCTCCTATCCTGTCTTCCTCTTTTCTTCGCTTTAGGGACGATAAGACCTTAGCAGTTACAGTCCCCTCTATCAATCCTCTTAAAAAAGTTAAAGCAGCCAAAAATGATGCAATCTGTAGCCGTAGCCCACAGAAAATTTCAGTATTAGATGGATTAGAACAGACTTCGTCCAGTGGTAGTCAAAGGGTTCGAATCTTTGGATTCGCAAGTTTTTTGAACCTTGCAGCGTCAAGGAGAAAGTTCTGAAAAAATCTTCGATTAAAACTTTTAATCCCGTTTAACCGATCAAATCGACATCGA
>NW_007472012.1:0-318 GCF_000475195.1 Diaphorina citri
GAAGATGCATATGGATGATAATCAGATCCAGTGCCGATTCTGTAATAAATATTTCTCGAGAAACTATAACCTGAAACAGCACATGAAGACGTGCACTAAGAATGTATCTAATGGCATTCTGAACTGTGATGATAATGAAGGAGAATATAATGGACATGGCAGTCATGAGGAGAATGAAGATGATGAGGATTATGATGACATGAATGAGATGATGCTCGTACCAGTAATCAAAATGGAACTGAAAGAAGAAAACGAAGAGAATGAGGACAGGGAAAATCAATCCGAAGAAGAAAACTACACCCCTGTCCCGGAAGTTAG
>NW_007472013.1:0-318 GCF_000475195.1 Diaphorina citri
TAGGTACTCTTGAATATGATGGGTGTTTCTCCCACTATACTTTTTTCACCTTCTTTAATGAAGGGTTTTCTTGTGCGATATTACATTACCTATTACATTAATACCATTCGTTCTATAGGTAATAGGTACTTTTTTCTGGAGGTAATACTTTTTTCAAGTGGCAGGACTCTCAGTACTGAGCTCTTCCACCCAACCACACAATATCAACCCTAGTCCCAAAGCTGACCTCCCAAATTCCTGAACCGCCCCTGAATCCACAATTATATATGAGGACAGACTGCTTCGCTGACGAACCTAACTCAATGTAAACAAGAATAA
>NW_007472014.1:0-318 GCF_000475195.1 Diaphorina citri
TCAACTGTATTGCAGACGTATCTGATGACATCCGACGTCGTGCTATCGAATCGTAGTAGTCTTCATGCTTTTGGTTATGTTGCTTCCGAATTTTTCGTACCATAAATCATATCCATAAACTTTTGTTTCCAACTCCAAGAACCGTGCCCATGCTTCCGCAGCGCCGGATCCGTCCACAGTGATTCACAGATAGAGTAGGTTTGGTTTTGCCGTTTGATGGTCTAAGTTTTCTTTTTGTTAAAAAAAGGTGGTTTGATATATGGATCTGTAACTTCCAAGGTCCGAGAACAGACCTTATCATCTGTTAAAGATAAAAGC
>NW_007472015.1:0-318 GCF_000475195.1 Diaphorina citri
GTGTTCATGTGTTTCTGTAAGGGGGATCTGTGTAATGGAGCGCCCGGTGGAGGCGCTTCATACGCCGTGGTCCTGTGTGCGGCACTCCTTTATTTGGCATTTAGGTGATTATGTTGTGATTAAGTGGACGGGTGGGGATTTGATTGTACAGAAAGTTGGGTTAATTTGCTATTTACTCAGGCCGGGTGCAATTAAGTGAGTTTAAACTCGGTTTAAGTTTAATTCTCGGATTAAGTAAGCTGATAGGTTGATTTTTCAAATTTCAGCCAATCAAATTGCTTAAATCGAGATTAAAACTTAAACGGAGTTTAAACTCCT
>NW_007472016.1:0-318 GCF_000475195.1 Diaphorina citri
GTACATAAATTCATCGCTTGATATCTTGACAGTCGTCATTTACTGTTTAATCGCAATGTAATTGAAGTATTTTCAAGAAGGCCCTAACTCTGCTTAGGCCCAAAAACTTATACACAAAAAGCCCACTCTGAGACTTAGGGACAACAGTTCTAAAAGATGGCTCAAGCTATACGAACCTAGGCCCTTCTGGGGTAAAATGTCTTTAGCAGAAAAGAATCGGTAATGATTCTTTTTTTTTTAAAAAAAAGATTATTGTTTCACCGTTTTTATTTCGTAGCAATGAAACAACTGCTACATTAAATGTGTCTAAGAATACCA
>NW_007472017.1:0-318 GCF_000475195.1 Diaphorina citri
ATAACGGAGGTTAGATGTTTAATTAAACCTTCCTCCCCTTCCATGCATTATGTACTATGTTATATGTATTATGTATTATATAGATTATATGTGTAGGTGTAGAATCTTGTATTTAGCATTAAAACACATGACCTCTGAAATAAAAACTGTAAACCCGTAAAATGTAGAAAATGATTTGTGAAAAAAGCTCGTAGGGATATGACAGTCTGGACGAGAAAAATAAATGAAGATATGGAGGTGATAGCATTGGAGATTAAATTTGTAAGTGAAGGTGGAAATGAAAAACAGCAGTTGTGTTTGCTGTTCAAATGAAAGACA
>NW_007472018.1:0-318 GCF_000475195.1 Diaphorina citri
ATGCACTTTTTGGGTACTTTTACATCGGAATAGGACTCTATCTCGAAAAAAATTGTCATTTGGTTGAGCCCCATTGTTTCCCCAGTATGTACCTATACTTGGTAACCCTGCCCTCTAACTCTAAACATTCTGAATGTGTCTGACCACAACCCACTTTTCAGCAATTATCAACACGGTATTCCCCCACACCTACTCTTTCCTGAAGCGACATTTTCAGCAAAGCAATAAAATAACCCAGGACTGCCAAATTGAGACATAAAAAATTAAAATGGAAAAAATCCAATTGTGTGAAAGAAATACTTTGGATTGTATAAAAAA
>NW_007472019.1:0-318 GCF_000475195.1 Diaphorina citri
TTGTTATCTGAGAGAGGACCTCCAAGTGAAAGTTTGTTTATTTATGGAAAAATTCCATGAATTAAATAGCTTGTCTCTCATGTTAAGGTAGATGTTTTAATATACGGGTTACTGGTAATCACAAAGGAATATGCTTTGGCAGCCAGGGTGTTCGAGATGAAAATTCATACCTCTCTGGGTCAGCCATGTTAAATCTAAAAAAGTCACATAATAAAATACGACTTATGTGCGGACACAGATTCCAGGAACCAGGGTTCTACTACAAATGTCTCTCTAGTTCTGTATCGTCTACTCCATGGCGTGATAGTTCCTGTATGC
>NW_007472020.1:0-318 GCF_000475195.1 Diaphorina citri
CTCTCTCTTTCTCTCTCTCTCTCTCTCTCTCTCTCCCTCTCTCTCTCTCTCTCTCCGTTTCTCTGACTCACTCTCTCTCTCTCTTTCGCTCTCTCCTTCCCTCTCTCCTCCTTCCACACACACATCACTCTCTTTCTCTCTCCCTTTATCTCTATCTCTTCCCTCTATCTCCTTCTCTGTATTTTATTTTCGGCTTTTCCGTGTTTTGTTTGAGGATATATTATTATGTATATTATATTAGACAATGTTGTCACCAGGTTTACACTTCTATGTATTATGTACATATTCATATACTTAGGTATGTATATGTACATACGA
>NW_007472021.1:0-318 GCF_000475195.1 Diaphorina citri
ATTGCATCGAATATGAAATGATCTGGTGAATCAATTGAGACACCAGCAAGGATGTTTCATGTAACAGATGGTGTTGATGTTGATAGTTTATAGGAAAGATGCCTATAATGATAACCAATGCCTATTACGCCGTATGCACCTGCAACAGTTTAGACATCAATGGTTACAAACATGTACCTAAAGGGGTGGGTAACATAAATTATAAATTAGTTGATGAAGAAATCAGGAGCAAAGAGTTCTGCAGGATCAAATATAAGCAAATCACCTTACCTAGGGGAAAAAAGACGAAAAAATAAATGGATAATGTCAAACAACACA
>NW_007472022.1:0-318 GCF_000475195.1 Diaphorina citri
TTGGGGGTGGATATACTCTTGTACAAGTGTTTTGTCCTCCAGCATAGTTTGAGGAAACTCATTTGTTTGAAATATTGTTGCGAACGTTTTGTTTCCCATGTATCCCGAGATTCTTGGGAAAAGTTATAATCCATGTGTGTGTTTAGTGTCTAGGTACTCTCAGATAAGTAACTATTATCCTGAGGAAAGTACCCAGTGCGCATTCTGTCTGTATCTACCGTTCATATTTGGTAAATCTGGAAGTACCTTCCAGATTTTCCTCGTCAAAACAATATTAACTAGGCAGAGTCAATTGAGAAAGTGTCCTTCAAACTCCTT
>NW_007472023.1:0-318 GCF_000475195.1 Diaphorina citri
ATTTGAATCTGAATTTCAGCTTCAAACCCATACATCTTCATGAAGTATGGGAAATTTTCCGCATAACAACGAAGAAGAGGAAGAAGAAGAAATAAATTCGCAAGGAAATATATTTTCTAAAAAAAAGCCATAAAAACTGGAATATAAGTTTCGTAAATATCAAATCAAGAAACTAGATAAAAATCTAGAGAACAGTCGGAGAGAGAAAGATTCTGAAAGAAAGAGAAGTAGAGGAGAAAGGGTGGAAAAAGAGAGAGGAAAAGTGAATTAAACAAATTGTCTATTATAATTTATGAAAACAATAAACAAACGTAATAA
>NW_007472024.1:0-318 GCF_000475195.1 Diaphorina citri
AGGTACATTATTTCGGTGAATTTCTGTAGATTTGGCATCTCCACTAATTGCTAGAAATGAGTCTAGGTAGCTACTCGTACAATTTTATATTATAAAATCAAAATCCATTCACATTTCACACACTGATCGTTCTATCTCCTGAACCACAACACATAGAAAGCTGAAATTTGGTAGGAATATTCCTTATTTGGTAGACCATAAGTCTAGGTGTGCAATAACAAAGGATTTTGCGAAAATTTAAACCGATCCTGAGATATGATCAATTTTTGATCGCTAAAATCTCCACCATATAAAGTCGGCGAAAATTATGGTGAAACA
>NW_007472025.1:0-318 GCF_000475195.1 Diaphorina citri
AGGAGGAGGGGGAGAATGCACCCCACCCCCGCCTCCGCCACTCACCATATCACAGGAAGAAGAAGAGGGAGACGACTCTCGACTGACTCCTGGAAGGGAGGGGGGAACGAGGGAAAATTTTAAATTAAAGTGGGATTTTTTTTTCTTTCGATTATCCCGTAAACTTTTAGGAGAAAGCCAGCCGTTCCGAGGGCGAACATTATCCGTTCTAAATTAAAATCCACCTCGGGCGGGAATGGAACCCGCGGCCTAGCGCTTACAAGGCAGACGCGCTACCAACCAAGCTAACTGGGCTGGACGTAAACTTTTTTTTTTTTT
>NW_007472026.1:0-318 GCF_000475195.1 Diaphorina citri
ATTTTCCCTTTCTCTTTGTATCTTTCCCTTCCTCTCTTTTTCTTCCTCCCCGAAAAAAAGGCCACACATAAAAGGATTTGCAAAAGTTGGGAAAATCTTAAATGCTCCTCCCAAAAGCCTTTTCCCCTTTTTGTTATTTCTGAGTAATCTGAGTGTTCCCCTCCTTCCTTCCTCTTCTCTTCATTCCACGAGGTTCTAAACAGGATTAGGCAAATTACAAAGCTAAAAGAAAAAGAAGAGGAACAAGAAGAAGGAGGAGGAGGAGGAGGCAAGAAGAAAGAAAAGAAGTGATATTACCTACCTACGCTTATTTTGTAA
>NW_007472027.1:0-318 GCF_000475195.1 Diaphorina citri
CTCTCCACGGCGCTGTACTCGCAAATGTTACACGCAAATGGTTTCGCTCCCAGGTGAATATTTATATGGTTTTTCATGTTGCCCAAATAGTACGTGTGGAACGATAAGCAAGCACAGCAAACGTACTTGTACCGGACTTTGTCATATCGAGGCATCACCGGACATGACTTGCAATGCTCGATGATTTCGTTGATATTGGGAGATAGAAAGTAGCTGCAATAAATGCAAAATGAACCTGAAATACATGGTGACACAGAAGTCGTGATTATAAAAAGATTCGAACTTCATAGAGTACAGATAAAGAGAATGATAGTTATC
>NW_007472028.1:0-318 GCF_000475195.1 Diaphorina citri
TTGGCGATTTACGGAATCGTAAATTTCATTGTTGCACAGTGGTAATGATTGTGTATTTTACTTCAATTCGGAGCGTAGAATTTCTAATGTGTATGTTTGTGTGGATGGATGATGCAAAATATACGTAGGTTTATGGGGAATTGTGGATAAATGGTAAATTATTTTAGGTATGTGGATGAATGAATGGTAATTTTACGTACCTCTATGGATGTTCGTCATATAGTTATTTAATTTTTTTGTGTTGAAGATACGACTTTTTTATATTGCACTTCGGAATCGGTAGAAAAAACTGGTCAGAAAATTTCCGCCTCCGGATTC
>NW_007472029.1:0-318 GCF_000475195.1 Diaphorina citri
TTGCGTTTCTCACGTGACGCAACAATGCAAACGCCTGCATCGGTGCAATTATTGCATTCAATGAACTTGCGATTGTTGCATTCAAGCCTAGAGATAGAGAGTTGAATATTTTTTCCTAGTTTTACTTTTCTTATCCTATACCTAGGAAGGAAATTGATGTAATCGAGTCAAATTTTCGATGGTCAGTTTTTAGTGCCAAAACCCGTTTTGAGGTCCCTAGAGCCTAAAGTTTCAGCCATTGGTCCGTGTGTGTGTCTGTCTATCTGTCGGTCTGTCAGTCTGTCTGTAAACAAGATATCTCGAGAACGGTAAAAGTTA
>NW_007472030.1:0-318 GCF_000475195.1 Diaphorina citri
TTGTGCTTTCTCTCTGATCAGTTCCGTCTGTAGCATGATAAAACTCGTTATATCGATGCAAGTCAGGTAGGTACTATTCTACAATGTCACAAATTTGATTGCCCTACCCTATACAATCATAATATTTCTCTTGAAAAAATTCAAAAGTTCTTTTCCTCATACCACGTACATCTAGAAATTCTAGAAGTAGTCTTTAGTATCTTTGATTTTATTTCCATTTTCTTCAGGATCTGTTTTATTGATAACTAGTGGTTGACCCGTCCTTTGTACGGGACCACCACACACACACAAATACACCCCCCACACACACCACACCCA
>NW_007472031.1:0-318 GCF_000475195.1 Diaphorina citri
TTTGAACTACATCTTTCTGACTCCCCTTGAGTTCACATGACATAATGGTCGTGTGTTTCTACCTTATCTGGTCCCGAAAGCGAAGACAGAATAGGTGTTTCACCAGAATTTAAAAAGGTAGATATTATTTGCATGCTACAGGGAAAGATAGATGGGAAAAGGAGTGTTGGGAGAAGACGAATATCCTGGCTGAAAAATCTAAGAACCTGGTTCGACACCTCAACAACAGGACTCTTCAAAGTAGCAGAACGGAAAGGCACTAGAAGAAGAAGATATTATTTTTATAATTTATTATTTTCTCTATCATAGGCGAACAAG
>NW_007472032.1:0-318 GCF_000475195.1 Diaphorina citri
GTTCTCGAGATATTTTGTTTACAGACAGACACACACATGGACCAATGGCTGAAACTTTGGATTTAGGCTCTAGGGACCCCAAAACGTGTTTCGGCACTAAAAACTGACCATCGAAAATTTGACCCGATTACATTACTTTCCTTCCTATAGGATAAGGAAAGTAAAAAATGACTTCCTGCAATTGAACCCGGGTGCGAGCCTAGTGTGATACGCACTCTGCTACGGAAGTTGCTTAAAATTCAGCGCTCGTAGAGTCAACACCTCTCTCGCGATCTTGGTCTGACGATGGGAATCTGAGTATTCCCGAAAGCTCACCAA
>NW_007472033.1:0-318 GCF_000475195.1 Diaphorina citri
TACAATACTGGGTATAATGCAGAGCCTGTCGATCACTCCTTGAGCAAGGATATAGCAAACCTGAGGCAAATTTGACGAAGTGGTCATTGAATGAGATATTATCATATGGGTACTCTGAAGTCTGGATCTTCATGAAGATCGAATTCGATCTTATGAACTGAGAGTAAGGGTCAAAGTTTTACGGGACGTCAACGTCAAATTAATAATAATAAAAAAAAAAATCTTTGAAAATTTCAGAGTAGTATTGGATAGCACAAGTTCAGAATTGCAAAAAAGTCAGTCATCATTGTGTGATACACCAAAGTTATTACGAGAGAG
>NW_007472034.1:0-318 GCF_000475195.1 Diaphorina citri
TTAAAGTCTTTTCGGAGACTATCAGTTGGAAAAGGTGGATTTAATGTTTATTAATTGAAGTATCGAAAACACCAAGATGAGAGAGGATTTATCTTTTTGATTATATGCCAAAAGAACAGGTGAAACAAGTAGGTAGTTCTTGTGAATGTGTCAAATTTCGAATCAATTATAAATGGACAAAACATGACGTCATTCCCAGCCTATAAGTAACTTTCTCTTATGATGGGTACCTACCTAGTTGAAAAAAGGAATAAAAAAAAAATGCAACTGAGTGTACCTGCATGTCTTTGTCATAATCATATTATACGCGAAACGGGA
>NW_007472035.1:0-318 GCF_000475195.1 Diaphorina citri
AAAAAAAAAAAAATCAATCCACTTTTGCCGATCTTTTTTTTACTTCAGCGAGTGTGGACATAGCTTTACGAAAAATAAACAAATCGCAAAATCGGCAAACTTTCGACTTTTTCGAAAACTTTTTGGAAAGGAAATCGGAAACCGCTGAAACTGTTGAAAGTTGAAACTGGAATCAAATGGATTGGCAAACCAGAAAGGCAAGAAGGGGTTGAAGTTGAAGTCATATCAGCAAACACATCAAGGTCTGCCCTAAAGCAAATAAAATCCTCCAGAGAAGGTAAGTTACAGCACTTACCTATAGCCATCTAAGATCCTCTT
>NW_007472036.1:0-318 GCF_000475195.1 Diaphorina citri
GAAAAAATGAGCTGGTCCCTTGGATTCTCGTTTATCCAGGTTCGACTGTATTTTGTTTATCTGTTTTTAATAATAGATGTTACCTATCACCTATCGTACCTATGTACATATCGTACCTATGTGATTTCGCGATTATGTTCGCGGATTTGCCGATTATGTTCGCGGATTTGCCGATTATGTTCGCTGGTTTCGCGATTATGTTCGCGGATTTGGCGATTACGTTCGCGGATTTCGCGATAATGTTCGCGGATTTCGCGATTATGTTCGCGGATTTGGCGATTTTGTTCGTGGATTTCGCGATTATGTTCGCGGATTTCG
>NW_007472037.1:0-318 GCF_000475195.1 Diaphorina citri
TTTTTTTTTTTTTTTTTTTTTAGGGTCTCTATTTAAAGTCCTTCAGCGAGTCTATAAATAAGTACATAGGTATAGGTACATACCTATGTACTTACCTACCTATGTTCCTATCATTTAAATAATAATAATAACAAACTGGGCCCGTCCCTCCGGGAATTTGTTAGCCCGTAGTGATTAGAGAAAATCAGTACCTATGTACCTACCTAATTTGTTTAATATTCAGTTTATTATTATTCTTGATTTAATTTTACTTTTATGTGATGATTTAAAATCAAGACTAGAGCCCGTTCTCCCTTTATTCCCAATATAATGTTTAAG
>NW_007472038.1:0-318 GCF_000475195.1 Diaphorina citri
CCATTGTTTTGTCTGAATCTGTTATTGTTGTTCGCTTGTTTTATGATTTGACCGATCAGATCATTGGCAAGTTGGTTTGGATTCTGTTTCTGTTCGTAATAGTTTCCTTGATTGTTGGACGGATTTCTCGTGTTGTCGTTGTAAAAGTTGCCTTGGTTCCTGGTATCCTGATTTTGCTTTTTATAAATGTCAACATTCTGTTGTTTCTGAGCAATCTCTTCGCTTTGTGTCAACGTTTCAGGTCTTTCCAAATAGTCGTCTATCTCCTGCTTGATGAATTCAATGTTTGGTCGTTTCCGATCCTGTTGGAATTCCGGG
>NW_007472039.1:0-318 GCF_000475195.1 Diaphorina citri
TGGGTACTTTCCGGTAAGGGCTCTGAAAAACAAGAACAAAAATTCAAGTCGTTAGTAAGATAGTAAGTGTGAGAGATGGGTATTTGTCGTGGATCTTAGAGGATCTCACTTTTCCTGATTTTTGTATATGTAGACATTAGGCAATGGAATGGGATGTTTCCTTCATCTGGTGTTTCAATAAATTACTTCAAAATCTCCAAGATTTCCCTCCAATGAAAAAAATTTACCCCCCAGATAGATACTCGTACGTCCCCTTTTGTTTATCAAATTTGGTCTTGAGGTTTTTTACAGATAGTACTTACTCTGGGTCTAATCCTT
>NW_007472040.1:0-318 GCF_000475195.1 Diaphorina citri
TGCACAAGTACCGGAATCTGAAACAAAGTCCCCTTTTCAAGATAATATTCCTAGCCCTTGATCTTTGATGGTTGGGAACACATTAGTTTCAATGGTCTAGTAAAGGTCTTACATGCTTAGTAATTAGTATTTAAACTAAAACCTACCTGCATTTTTCCTTGACAAGAAAGGCAATAGGTTTCAGAAAAGAGGAAACAATCTCAGTTTCCATAAATAAAAGAAAATAAATTGGTCTAAGTATGTAATAATAATAATAGACTCTTGAGTGGAAGGCAACCACTAGGCGAGGTTAACGCCTTAGGCGTTCTCTACCACCTA
>NW_007472041.1:0-318 GCF_000475195.1 Diaphorina citri
AGGTAATTTGTTATATTTTATGCTGTCTTGTTTCAGCAACCCAAATTTTGGGCAGTCTTTCAACGAATTTACTTGAATACTTGATTGTTTCTCTAAGTTGACACCAAGGTAGTAGATAATCCTCAGGACTCATGGCTCGCTGTATGGTTAAAATACAAGATTTAAAATACATAGGGTAAGTGTACCATTTATTCGCCCACCTAAAAAACGTACCATTTATTGGCCCACCTGCCAACATTTATTTTTCTAATTTATTTAGGCTCTAGGGACCTCAAAACGTGTTTTGACACTAAAAACTGACCATCGAAAATTTGACCC
>NW_007472042.1:0-318 GCF_000475195.1 Diaphorina citri
CACCATACTAAAGTAAACAAAGGCTACCACAAAAACAAAGGCCATAATAATAATTATGATAAATAGGTGTAGAAAAAAGGCATTTAAATTTATTGTTTAAACAATTTAAACCGAAAGAAAACCTGTGTTTTTTATAAGATTTTTTTCCATCACATTAAATAAAACATACTTAACTTACCTAGAGGCTTTTGAATAAGAGTGTACAATTTTATTTATTGCTTCGAAAAACAATAGCTGTTAACCTCCATTTACCCTCACTCCTCTTCTTAAAAAAAAAGAAAAAGAAAAAAAAAAACTATAGTCTAATCGATTTTTTAT
>NW_007472043.1:0-318 GCF_000475195.1 Diaphorina citri
TATATGGGTGAAATGCTGACGACCGTACTGGTTGTCCTTGTTCCGATGCTTTATCGGTTTTATAATGTAGCGCCCACAAATATATATTTTGTGTTTCTAATGGAGCAGTTGCAAATGGGTAAAAATTATAAATAAATGGTCGATTCCTATGTAAAAAGTTGGGAAAAATCCAAATCTGAGGTCAAACCAAAAAAACTACTGTAAAAGGTCGAAAATTCAATTTTTATAATGAAAAAGTTTAAAGATTTGTGACGTCAGACTTAACGCAGTTGCTATTTTTGTCCGCTAGGTAGCGCCACTATGCAAGCACGCTAGCGG
>NW_007472044.1:0-318 GCF_000475195.1 Diaphorina citri
TGCCGCCTAGTGGGGGGTCCGGCCCTTCCACGCCGGGCAGCGGATCTGCACCCCCAGTCTCTCAATTGGAAGCCGAGCGTCTAGCCCTCGCCACAGACCCTATGGTAATAATAATGTTCATTCTGTTCTATGAAATGAATGGGTAAAAGGCAGAGCGCACTAAGTCCAAAAAATCGACTTTCTGAGTTATCTATATCGTTGGAATGAGTGCGAGAAGATCTACTTTTTATATTGGTTGCGAACTTCACTTTAGTGTTGTATTAAAATGAGAGCAAAAACAAAATGGCTATCTCTATTTAAACGTTAACTAGTCCTAAA
>NW_007472045.1:0-318 GCF_000475195.1 Diaphorina citri
GTTTTAGTTCCCCGCAATTGTACATATCTGTTGCCTGTCTAATTTCGTATTCATTTCAGTTTTTCAACAACAAGGACTTGTTTTGGCAACATTTTTGGCAATGTTTACATTTGGCGAGGTATTCGTTCATTGTTTACACCAGCATTGTTTATGATAATGTCTACGTACTCCTTGTCGATAGCAGTTCTCTTGTTTGTTTTCATTCCTTCGGAGAAAATGTTTTCCAGTTCTTTCTCAGAAATGGTTTGTTTTGATTAGTTTGCTTGCACTGTTTGCACGCCCGAGCAGGTTTTGTGCTGATTTCACATATTCCATTAT
>NW_007472046.1:0-318 GCF_000475195.1 Diaphorina citri
TTTTTTTATCACTATCGTAATAATAAAGGAAGGACGGGCTAAAAAGAGATGTGAATTGTTCAATTACATACATATTATTTAGTAAGAAAAGGAGAAGGGCCAAGATAGAGCAAGGGGGGAGAGAGCGGACAAAAAATTAATATAATGAAAAAGAGAGAAGGAAAGAGAGAAGGAAAGAGAGAGAGGAGAGAGAGAAAGAGAGGAAGAAAGAGAGAGAGAGATAGAGATAGAGAGAAAGAAAGAAAGGGAGAGAGAGAGAGAGAGAGAGAGAGAGAGAGAGAGAGAGAGAGAGAGAGAGAGAGAGAGAGAGAGAGAGAG
>NW_007472047.1:0-318 GCF_000475195.1 Diaphorina citri
TTTGGCACTAAAAACTGACCATCGAAAATTTGACCCGATTACATTACTTTCCTTCCAATAGGATAAGGAAAGTAAAAATGATGTCTGTTCAAACAAGACCCAAATTTCTCCGTTATCAAAAAGACAAGAAAGTATCAATATCAAAAGGTTCCGTGCTCTGTGGTGGGTGATATTTTCAAGATTACATTGACGCCAGGACAATTTAAATTTATCAACTTATCACATATTAGGTAGATATGTGTGTAGTCCCATCCCATATTATTGATATGGGTAGTTCCCTTTGCGTTATGATCGGGTATGATGCAAATGTAACTTTAT
>NW_007472048.1:0-318 GCF_000475195.1 Diaphorina citri
AGTGATGTGCCAATGCCTTAGATTGAATTCGACACAATGAACACTGTGGAAACTAGTCGACTCCAGTACCTAGCAAAAAGTAGACACTATAATGTATCTGTGATAAGCAGTGTCATAGAATCAAAAATGCCGAAAAACCATGAAACTATGTTTCGGGTCAATATAGGCCGGTTGGCGCTTCGAACTCTTGACGTACCGTTCCCGATATATTGTTAAATTACACCGAAAACCGCCAAAAAGCGGTAAAATGCCGCCAACCGTTGCACCGATCTTAACCAAAAGTTTCGTGTCGCATCCTTGTCACATTTGACATCTACA
>NW_007472049.1:0-318 GCF_000475195.1 Diaphorina citri
ACAAAGAAAATGATTTTTTTTTTTTTTTTAGAAAAAAAAGGAGAAATGGCTAATAATTATCGCTTCCTCATTTTAATCTTGATTTATTTTTATTTATTTTTTTTTTCTCCTTTTTATTTTTACCTATTTTTTGTCCCTCCTCTCTCCCTTTTCCCTCTTTCTCCCTTTTCTCGAGAAAAAAAGAAGAGAACTGTTTACCTTTACCAAAGAAATTCGAACTGAAGAAATGCACGAAAAAGAAAACCCTTGTTTACTATAAAGGAAGAAGGAGGAACAGAGGGAAAGGAATTCTACAAAACCTTGGTAATATATTAGATA
>NW_007472050.1:0-318 GCF_000475195.1 Diaphorina citri
CGGTTGGAATCAAATTGGGGATGGTTTACAAGTTATTATAAGTAAAGGTGTACATTAAATTTCAACATTTACGAGTACCTAATTGATTTGACTAATCTATCAGAGCCCCCTTGAACTTACCCAATTTTGTTCTTTTTCTTCCCCTCTGTTTTAGGTATAGGTTGAAGGTACGTTATATCGAATTTTAATAAATATTTTTTCCCTTTTTTACTTACCTTGTTTAATATTTCTTACATTATCTTGATTTTTAATGCATTGTTGCAAGTAAGGCAATTGATCAATTCACCAAACTACTAGCTAATTCTTTTGTTGAAATTT
>NW_007472051.1:0-318 GCF_000475195.1 Diaphorina citri
AACTAGGCTGGCACCCGATGAGTTTAACTTAAACTAAGTATGAATTCAAATTGTGAACCAGAACATAACCAACCCGGAACCCGAGTGTTTATACTAGGAAACACAACGGATTAACAGACTGCCTAATCCAATTGGTTTAAGATTGAGCGAGTTTAAATTCAAATTGCGGCCCCGCTCACAAATTAACCAACCCGGAACCAGAGAATATGCACTAGGAAACAAGTCAAGTTAGCCAAGCTAATTGCAGAATTGCACGCTACACTATACCTAGGTCAGAAATCTAAACTCATTGTGACCTAGCAGTAAAACACACCTCAG
>NW_007472052.1:0-318 GCF_000475195.1 Diaphorina citri
ACTTCCAATCTAGGGGACTAACCTGCATGCCCCGAATCTTGACTTGCAGGAATATCTGTATTGACTTATAACTATTTACTACTTATAAGTTATATGGTTCTAAGCTGGATGCAGGAGTCGAATTGATATGCGAATAGTACTGAAATAGTAGTTTTGGGAGAAAAAATCCTCGTGGGGTCATGAGACTGTTATAAGTTATAAGTGGGGTCATGAGACTGTCATAATCGCGAAATCCGCGAGCATAATCGCAAAATCCGCGAACAAAATCGCGAAATCCGCGAACAAAATCACCAAATCCGCGAACATAATCGCGAAATC
>NW_007472053.1:0-318 GCF_000475195.1 Diaphorina citri
ATAATAAGATAAAAATATTAAAGATGCCTAGAAATAATATTGTTAATATTTTATCATCAAAAATTAAAAAGAAAAAAAATAAATGCCTTCTCTCTTCGATTTCGGGACGAAAAACCTTAGCAGTTTACAGTTTTCTCTATCAAACCTCTTGGAAAGAAAAAGTAATAAAAAATATTAACAATGGGTTACGTATTATAAAATACCAATATGGCTAAAATGATAGAATATTGTAACGTTATATGAAAGTGTTCAAGCAAAGGGACAGAAAAGTTAATAGGTGGGGAGCATTAAGTTTTTCTATTTTACGAGTATTATTAT
>NW_007472054.1:0-318 GCF_000475195.1 Diaphorina citri
TAGGTGGCGCCAGTTACCAGAAAAGTCCAGGGGACCAAGGTACAACGGGGGCCAAGGTACGACTAGACACCCTACCATAAATTCACATTTTCCACCGTTTCTATTTGCCGTCTAAATCAAATCTGGGTGCAATCAGCCTTAAGAGGACAACAAACTGTTCTTTTGTGAGGTTTAACGTGTGATAGATGTTTAGTAACGTCACTGTACAACTGCTAATTTTTTAGTGATGGGGATTTTAGACTCCATTTGGCGACAAGCAATTCACCTACTCATTCCTCCTCTTCCTTCTGCTCCTCCAATGTTCTTGTTCTTCCTATT
>NW_007472055.1:0-318 GCF_000475195.1 Diaphorina citri
CTCCTGATATTGATGTTTTCATAGTTTTCGTGTTTCGAAGGTCCTGAATAGAACCAGTTTAATAAGCTGATGATTTACAAGAATCTTTCCTTTGCACTTTTTATCTTGGATGACAGTACATTTTCTCTTTGATCAAGAGTTCATAAAAGGTGTGCAAATTCTTTCAAAGTTTACCCCAGTATCGTGTATCCTACCATTCCTACCTACCTTTATTGGCTCTGGAAAAATAAACTGCCATGTCGGTAATAAAAACAGTAAACAACAAATAGAACCAAGAAAAGGAAGAAGAAATAGCAATAACATTGTTAACGTAATAAT
>NW_007472056.1:0-318 GCF_000475195.1 Diaphorina citri
AATCTTGGAATAGGACTAAAAAATCCTTTTACCCCTACCATTATCTGCCTCAGTTGCGTAATGGCCAAGAAGTTCGCCTGGTAAACAGGAGAGAACGGGTTCGACCCCCGCTGAGACATGTAATTTTATCCTCATTTATTTGAGAGTTGACCACATGATAATTTATGGAGCTCTAAGGGTTGGGTCAGTTGGGTGTTGGGTGGTAGGGAACGCCTCCGGCGTTACTGTGGTCAAATTCTGCACTGATTTATGTTCGTAAATAATAATTATTGAGGACATTCCTCTGCTGGGATTGAACCCACGCCCTCCTGTTTGCCA
>NW_007472057.1:0-318 GCF_000475195.1 Diaphorina citri
ATTAAGTTTCGCGATCTAACTCTCTTGTTTTATTGATTCACAATGGAATAAAATAAGTTATCTCTTATTCAGATTATAGAATTGAATACTCCAATGCTATGAAGAATATGGAATATGGATGGAAATTATTCACTGTGGAAGAATGACACAAAAGCACATGGTTCACTCTTCTCTGTCTCTAGGAGTTTATTCTCTCCCTCCTCTAAGTATAACTCTCTTGGAATCAGAAAATAGAATAGAACAGAATATACCTTGTTTATACTACCAGCATAGGACTGAAAAGTCCCTTTACTCTCGCAGTCTAAACAAGGTCTTATA
>NW_007472058.1:0-318 GCF_000475195.1 Diaphorina citri
CTGGGTCAACACGAGAACACCAGAAAGTAACCCGTATTGTTTTTCACAAAAATTGCGACATGTCCACCAACACCTTGAACATTTCGCAAACACCACTATATTTGGTGAAAATTTGTCAGTATCAGTTCTGTAGTTTTACACCGTGATTGACGGAACAAGCGGTGTCACGCTTTTTCTTCTTCTTTTTTTAAGAGATTTTATAGAGGGAAATGTACGGTCTTGTCGTCCCGAAAGTGAATAGAGAAGGAAAAGACAGGATAGGTGAAAGCCAGTCGTTCCGAAAACGAATGTGATCCGTTCAGGAAAAAATCCGCCCCG
>NW_007472059.1:0-318 GCF_000475195.1 Diaphorina citri
GTTCCACCTGTCAAACCTATTAAAAAAAAATAGAGTAGGTACCGTATAGAAATGTGCCAACCTAGTTAGCTTATAGCTTGGAGCGTTGGAGGGTAGCGCATCTGCTTTGTAAGCGCTTTATCTACCCTGCAATCTTTTCTTTAGTTCAAGCTAAAATCTGAGAGTCGTGTAAGGCCAAACCTGATTAGGTCCGCCTGTCAGGTCTACCTGATAGTGAGTGGCCAGCATAAGAAAAGTAGGTGAGTATGATAAATACTTAGCTAACTACATAGGACATGATTGACATCAGATATCTATAGAATCTAACTCTAGATGAAG
>NW_007472060.1:0-318 GCF_000475195.1 Diaphorina citri
GTTTTTCTTCCCCAATTTCTTTCTGCCTTCTTTCATTCTTTCTTTATGAAGGTTTCAACCTTTTCCGAGTTTACACATTAGACTTCCTTGGAATTCTCCAATTACCTTTTGTTCTAGTTTGTGTTTTCTTTGTCTTAGCTTACTTTGTTCGTTTTCATTTACTTTTCTCCTGCTTTTCTTGGTTGAAATGTTACTTGTATTGTCTCCTTTTAATTGCTGGGAAGTAATTTAATAGTTTCAAATTGCGTTATTGACTGTTCTAGAGAAAGGAATGTTTTGTAGATCTCAGCTTACTTCTCTTTCTTGCGTGGCATGGTG
>NW_007472061.1:0-318 GCF_000475195.1 Diaphorina citri
CTGATAAAGTTAAAATTAAATAACTTTCTTTCTGATCAATATTTTCTTCTTCTGTCTTCAGATTATTGTAAAGAACCCTTGGGGAATTTATCGTGGAAATTTTCAATACGCTACAAAGAACTAAACTCGTAAAATTTCATTTTCAAAATTGACAGTCAATTAGAAATGGTTGAAAATTAGATAATTTCTCGAAATAGCGAATTCCCGTGGCCTGCAAACTCTCTCGAAATGTCCACCCAGACTTTTTTCGGGGCTTACCTCAAAGAAAGAGTGTATGTCAACAAACCTAAGACTCCCCAAGAGCTGAAGAACAACGTT
>NW_007472062.1:0-318 GCF_000475195.1 Diaphorina citri
CTTCCTCGAGATCGTGCAGTTTTGTGACCGAAAAATTGTGAAGTATTGTGGAATCATGTAAATAATTTGGAGCTTATTTTATCTAATACCTAGGTAAGTAAAAATAAGCTCCAAAATACTCTAATGCTTTACAGATGTATGTAATTATGTTGTGAAATGGAGTAAAAGCCAATATTTTTAGGAGACTCATACCTACAGAGGCCAAAATTTCTTCATAAGCAAGGAGTGAGTAGTGTGCCGGGTAAAGACACCAGAACAAGTGCGTTTTTTTCTTCTTGAAAAAATCACCCTTTAAAAATGAAAATACATTTTTCTCAA
>NW_007472063.1:0-318 GCF_000475195.1 Diaphorina citri
AAACACATCCTAGACGAGTGCACCAAGTTTTCCGCCTTGAAAATGGACCACCACCTGCCCACAGAACTAATGCGGCTACTATCTACCGATCCTCACAAGATAATGTCTTTCCTGAAGCAATCCAAGCTGCTTGAACTGCCATAGAATAAACAGAAGGTGGTGCATATGACCAAGAAGTTGACGAGCACCACTTTAATATAATAGACAGATAGACAACAATCTGTGGGGATGTAGATAAATCAACATGTGCTGCACACCAAGAAACGCTAGAACGAAAATCTAGCAACATTGAACGCAAAATTAATTTGCTAAAGCAGC
>NW_007472064.1:0-318 GCF_000475195.1 Diaphorina citri
TTTGCAAGAAGGTCGATAAGCAGTCCAGCTACTGGCCTTGTATAAACACCACTAGCGTCCAGTAACATTCCAGTTTCGACAAAATGCATTTTTGTTCAGCTAGAAATTCAATTCTGACCAACTAATTGGACTGGAGCAACTAATGCTGTTCACACTAAGCGAGTGCTGGCTTCTTATAGTCCAGACATTAGGTACAGTGCTCAAGTTCATTAGATTTGTTTTGCGGCTTTCTTTTGAGTGTCAGGATTCACAAAAAGCCTTAAAAAGCTCTTCCACCCAAACACTGATTTTTCTTTAATTGTACTTAAGCCTTAGTTT
>NW_007472065.1:0-318 GCF_000475195.1 Diaphorina citri
CTTCTTCTTTTTCTTGAACTTTTCCCGTGTTAAGACGGGATCGGCATTTTTCATCAGCTCTCAATCAACCCTAAGATCGCGCTTTGGTGTTGACGTTTCTTCTTGGCTACAAAATTAATAAACAAACGTCGCCGAGATGGAGATGATAATGTGTAAACATTTTCAACAGGGCTACCTCTAAGAGAACTGTTGATTCTATGCAAATTATAAAGTGATTCATATCAGATCAATCAAAGCAAGTGGATAATCCGTCACTCTTAATCGAAAAATAAATAACTTATTTACTACTTGTCTCGATAGCCTGGTAATCAGGAGGGC
>NW_007472066.1:0-318 GCF_000475195.1 Diaphorina citri
TAAGTCATAGTCTTGTAACACTCAACAAGTCATCCGAACACCCATCAGGAAATGCAAATATCTTCTAGCCACATCATACATATGTGAGAGAATCTATAGGTATAACAACATAGAACATAGTACCCATACAATTACAAATAGATAGTACCTACCTATACAAATGAACAGATAATCTAAATTGATTATGAGTTAACGAGCATACGGGGTAATGATTGAGGAATTGTAGATTGTAGATGACTTAAGCCTCGGAGTGGGCTTTTTGTGTGTGAACCGTTTTCAGGTGTCTTCTTCCTTTTCTTTTTCTTCGCCTTTTCCCGT
>NW_007472067.1:0-318 GCF_000475195.1 Diaphorina citri
TTCTTGCTTTGCTCTTCTTCCTTATCATCTTGTTCCCTCCTCTTGTTCCTCATCATTCTCTTATTCCTCCTCCTCCTCTTCTTCTTCTCCTCCTTTCTGTTTTGCTTTTCATCTTCCTCCTTTTATTTTTCTTCTCCATCCTCCTCCTCCTCCTCTTGTTCCTTATCCTTCTCTTCTTCCTCCCTATCCTCTTTATCTTTTTGTTCCTTCCTCTTCTCTTCTCCGCCCTCCTCCTCCTCTTCGATTTTGTTTCTTCTTCTTGCTTTTCTCTTCCTTCTCTTTCTCCTTCTTATCGTCCCCGTCCCTCTCGATTTGGTT
>NW_007472068.1:0-318 GCF_000475195.1 Diaphorina citri
TAAGAGAATAGACCTATAAAGTAAGAGAAAATCAGTTGACTTGAGCAGAATTTTTACGACTATGCTAAACAGTTGTAGGCTTTTCGATGTTTACAACGTAAACGATAACTTAAACAGGGTTTCCTAACTTTTTGTGTCAATAAAATTGTGCTAGTCGTAGAAATATCAAGCTGACGTTAGTAAAATTGTGATAGTGAAGGGACATCGACAGCTTGCCAGATTTTCAATTCTTCCTCCACCACACTGTATGTTTTTATTATTCTGATAAATACTAGTATTATGATGCAATCTAAAACAGTCAAACAATGAGTGCAAAGA
>NW_007472069.1:0-318 GCF_000475195.1 Diaphorina citri
ATATATTAGTTTTATTAGATCCGGAATTGTACACTGAGCCCATTTATGCTGGTATCATAAGAAATGATATCACGAAGACACAATGGGGACAATTACACTCGTAAAGTGAAGAATACTCATTACAATCCTTCAATTCCCGTTGGTAAATTTACATTTTTCAACCCCTATTTAACAGCGCGTTTATGAGTCACCAGTTTTTACGAGATGTGGAAATGAGAGGTTCATTGACTTAAATTCTTCTTCGGATGAACGATGATGAAATAGACCCTTCTTTTGAAGATAACCAATGGGCGAGACTAATGTTAAAAATAGCCAAGG
>NW_007472070.1:0-318 GCF_000475195.1 Diaphorina citri
AGGCAAGTTTACCAACCTTGCCTATCTCAACCCGGTACATAACCACGACCTCAAGGTGCTATCGCCGCTGGTTTTGGGGGGAAAAAAATGTGTGTGAGGGCAACTATAGCGCTTTCACTAAATTTTAAGCAGTGCATATTGCATACGCGACTAATTTGAAGGGGCAAATTGTAGGTTTCTGGAAAAAGGTCTATTTTTTCAGCTTCAAGAGCAATTTTGCAATGAAATTACATTTCCTTAAAAAATCACTAGATTTTGACCTCAAATCACTAAATCACTAGATTTGCCAACAATTCACTAAATTTAGTGAAAAATCAC
>NW_007472071.1:0-318 GCF_000475195.1 Diaphorina citri
TTGATTTTGTATCCGTATCTAGGTGACCATCTAGGCATTTTAGGCGATCGCGTTCTTCTGGCTTTTCCCGGCCCCACTCAGACTGGGTGACTTTAATGTGAGGAGGCAGTTAGTTTGTAGCAGAATGGAGAGTGAAACCCCCTTTATTCAAAACCTTAGCAGCTATACGTACAGTGATGTTCAGGGTCTTTCTGTATCCTTTCCTTGCATTTGGTTCATGGTTAATGTACCTACCCTTTTTTTTGTCCCATCCCATTATGTCCCATCAGGAAAAGGTGAAAATATTTGGGACCGTCTCGTCCACACTAACCCAGCGGC
>NW_007472072.1:0-318 GCF_000475195.1 Diaphorina citri
AACGGGTGGGCTGTGGTTACCGAATAATAATTGTCAGAGGAATGACTTTAGTAAGATTAGTTAAAAAAAAAAAAAAAAATCCTTTTATTCAAATATTTGTGATTTGTAGAAGACTTTGTCAAGATGAAAAAAAAAAATAAGAAACAAATAATAATAATAATAATCGTTTGACAAAAACTGAGGGAAGAAAATTGGAGTTGCGCGCCATATCGTAAGACTTATTAAAAGTATTCATAGAAAATATGAATTTTATAAAACGTAATTTTCACTTTTCAGCATTATGCTATATCTTTTACAATTTTAAGATGTCTTACGGGA
>NW_007472073.1:0-318 GCF_000475195.1 Diaphorina citri
TGTGGTATTCAATATTTTCCAAGTGCATTTTCACGTATCAGTAAAATAATTCTTTACATTTTTTTTATTTTGTCATTTCTTCCTGTGATGGAATTCATCTCCTAAAGTGAAACCAATAGGGCGTGATAGGATGATGGAAAAGTTCTGATATTCCTAAACTTGTCTTGAAGCTTACTAGGCTGGCTCACCGGAACTGTACACTCACTCTATTCAGTATCATTGTACTCCCAACATTAATCATAATCATTCGTCCTGAAAGCGATATTTCATATTACTTCTATCTATCTTCATGATAGATATGATATACCATGCAGTCAT
>NW_007472074.1:0-318 GCF_000475195.1 Diaphorina citri
CCCAAAAAATCCTAGACAAAGTACAGCGTTGCCATGTGAATCTATTTCCAGAATATCGGGCAATATCCGAGATATTCTAGGTCAGACAAATTTAAACCTAAGTGACAAGACCGTCCCCCATCCATTCATTATCCATCCTGGCGGTTGCTGCACCAAGTAGCCCCTTCACTTGGTTAGGAAGATTGATTGATAGTTCATTTTCCTCTTGTCTTCCCATCTTACCTTCTTTTACAGGGTGTCCAAACAGTTCAAACACTTCTGCCTCATAGGAAATGAACCAGGAGCGATCTTACCACTGAGAATTACCACAAGGTTTTT
>NW_007472075.1:0-318 GCF_000475195.1 Diaphorina citri
GGGGACGACATTTGTGACAAGCATTTATGCTCAACACAATTAAAATTCCTTAAAGACTTAGTTAAGTACATATGTACCATGTACCTATCAAAAATGATATGGTAGTAGATGTTGACATCTACTGACAAAAAAGATATAAAACAACAACAACAACAACAACACAACCCCACCACCACCACCACCAACACCAACACCAACAAAAAGAACAACAACAAGAACAACAACAACAACAACAACAAAAACAAGAACAACAAGAACAACAACAACAACAACAACAACAACAACAACAACAACAACAACAACAACAACAACAACAAC
>NW_007472076.1:0-318 GCF_000475195.1 Diaphorina citri
AGTTGTAAGTGAATTGTAGAATTTATCTAGAGTTTTAAGAAGAGTTGGACCAACCTAGTTAGCCTGTAAGTTTCATCAGAATCCGCCTAACCCTTTGGAAGTTATGATGAAATAAACTTTTTGAATTGAAGAACAGACTTTCTCAGCCAGCCCAGTCAGCTTGGAACGGCTCCTGCCTTTTAAGCATTAGGTCGCGACTCCCGTCCAGGTCGAACTTTGTCCTAGAAACAGATAAGTTTCGTTTTCGGATTGGCTGGCTTTCTCCTATCCTGTCCTCAAAACAAAATAGGATCCAATATACATACATAGTTTTATGCA
>NW_007472077.1:0-318 GCF_000475195.1 Diaphorina citri
AACCAGGGTCCAAAGAAAGTATTGGTCCAAAACCGGGAAATGGGTGGAAATCTGGAAATATCCATTTAGAGGTATGTACCTACCCCGATGAGTCCTAAAAGTTGTTAATATTATGTATACTTAACTAGGCACTGTATGTAGGTAGGTATGTATGTAGCGGGATGAAATCTTATAGACATTCCTAGTATCATTTCTTAGCTTGTTCCAGCCAGATACTTGACTGTAACAGTGTAACTACTTCGTAAACGGAACGGATAGTCACCCGTTCAGATACTAACCGCAGAAAACGTCACTTAACTTGAGTGATCGTTAAAGTTT
>NW_007472078.1:0-318 GCF_000475195.1 Diaphorina citri
CAGAAAGTTTTTGTTTCTAATTTGAAAGACAAGAAAGGGAATGTCTCTCAACACGGAGAGTTTTGGCAACCCTGCAAAAACTTTTGTAACGTCTTACTGACAATGGTGTCAAATGGAAACGTCAAGAAATACTAGGTAATGCTACTTCTAGAAAAAGCTAACTGAAGTATCATGGGATTTTACCATTTTACACTGGAAGCTGTGATGTCCAGGGAAAATAATTTGGGTACTGTTCTTCCTATTGCAGTTTATTTACAAATTTCGTTATTGGTATGAATTGGCGCCCAAAGCGGTATTCAAACCCACCGCGCTGGCCTT
>NW_007472079.1:0-318 GCF_000475195.1 Diaphorina citri
AGTTATCAAAGAAGAGAAAATCACAGACAAATAAGTGTTTCTGAACCTCCTCATCTTTATGTCGCCCCTAGATTTCGAAACAGTACCAAGTTTCGAAACAGTACCAACAGTTTAGTCATGAATGCCTTATAGGAAAAATCGAACATAACTGCACGGGCTACCGTTAAGCCAGCCTGGTTAAAAGTTGAATATCTCGGCAACCGTCTGCTCACAAATGATGATTTTTACGGCACAAATCAGCACAAACGAGTAGGTTCATTATAAAACATTGAATTCCCAATATGGCCGGACTAAACTCACCTCTGTGAGAGCTTGGAC
>NW_007472080.1:0-318 GCF_000475195.1 Diaphorina citri
CTTGTACCGTAGATTGTAACGTTGTAACACTATGGTGGAAGTTCAAATCGGACATTAAAAGAAGGAAAAGGAGGAGGTTTAATGGGGTCGAGTGGATTGGAACACATCACATGCCTTCAGGCACACTCCATTTGTCAAGGGATTCGGCATTGCCTTGCCCTTGGGACCAATTTAATTTGAAGAAAAAAGCTACACTGTTATGATAGAATGATATGATATCACCCAAGAAACCTTCTCCTTATGATGAGCTTTAGAGAACCAGTAGGAATGTATGAGTCATGGCTAGTCATAAAGTTGATTGATTGAGAACAAGTCCAG
>NW_007472081.1:0-318 GCF_000475195.1 Diaphorina citri
CAGTACTGACATATGTGTGGACGCAGCCCAAGGGATTGTAACGCCCGCCCGTATAATTGAGGTAATAAATAATTTGGCAATATTGGTTCTGGAATATATTAGAACAAAGAAGACACAAAATATGGATCGGGCATAGGTATATACAGGCATAATAACTTCGTAGTCAACATCATTGAAGGAAGAAGAGAAGGAAGACAAGGAAGAGGAAGGCCCCACATGAGCTTCATGGAGTATGCTGGAACAGATTCCTACAGTGAGCTGAAGAGATTAACCCAAGACAGAGAAGCATGGAGAAGAGTTGCCAACCAATCCTTGGAT
>NW_007472082.1:0-318 GCF_000475195.1 Diaphorina citri
CCAAAATCCAAACATTTGGAGGTTATATGGGAAATACGCCTACAATTTATTGAATATGCAATCAGGGTTCTTCGATAGGATTTGTTGCACATTGCATACTCAGTGTGTTCTAGGCGTTTATATTTATTCATTGGATTTTTGAGCTCGAAAAGCAAGACTTTAGCTGTATTTCTGGTGAATTCACCAATCACCAATTTAAGCTGCATAATGTTTGGCGAATATGTGAACGGGTGACACAGGTGACGGTAAACTGCGATGAAATGAAAGCAGCAGAAAAGCACCCGTAAAGTACCGTGCTCTAGCGGTGAGTAGAGTAAC
>NW_007472083.1:0-318 GCF_000475195.1 Diaphorina citri
TTAATCTCATCTGGATGTTCTAAATAGGAAAATCAATAGATCCATTTATTATTTCACTATAAAAACCATCCTCCTGGTTAGGTCAAATCAATAGATTTATTCTTTTCACCATGGAAGCTGGCTTGATGGCAATAATACAAACGGACAAGCTGAGTTTACACACTGTTATTCCTGTTTATCCAAAAGCACCCTCTGTGTCTTCTTTTTGTTAACACTCTGTATGAATTCGTGTTAACACGAATGCCATGTGTGATGTGTGTTATGCTTTGTGTTTACATCCTGTATATTCTGCGTATTTGTTCACATGTCGAAGACTGT
>NW_007472084.1:0-318 GCF_000475195.1 Diaphorina citri
TTTAATTCCATTTGATTTGGGTTTGAGACTTTGGTTTTAAAATCATGATCATTTCTAATTGTGTACGTCTCTAGGAATGTGGTCCCCATTTTAATTTCAATTCTTTCAAAAGTAAATACATACTTACCTACCTACATATATTAGAAAAATAACCTGTAGGTACCTATACAATAATTGAAAAAAAATTATCACAAACTAAAGAGGTGAATATTAAACAGAGCTGAATATCAAAAATAGCTGTCTACATTTAAGTGCCTACTTCCTTTTTTGGCAATTACTTGGTAATTCTAAATATAGGAATTAGGTAAACAGAACAAA
>NW_007472085.1:0-318 GCF_000475195.1 Diaphorina citri
TAATCTACCCGTATGTTAAACTAATGCAATGTAGAACATTATCACTATTATTTGACTTTTCTTTCGCCTCCCTTTCATCTATTCCCTTCTATAATCCTTCTATGTCATCCTTTCAACCAATTCTCTCTCCCCTCTTTCTGCTTCCCTTTTTCCGCCCCTCTATCCGTCCTATTCTCTATTTCACTCCCTCTATGTCCCTTCTCTTCGTTTACAAACATAACATGTTTGTGTTATTATTTATTATTTATAATTACAAACGGGACAGGCCCTTTACTATCTAAGATACAATATTTGCCCTACCTATCAAAACTAAAAACA
>NW_007472086.1:0-318 GCF_000475195.1 Diaphorina citri
AAAAAAAAAAATCGAAGATGATTTGATTTGCACACTGCCCGGAAAGAAAGTCCGGAAAACAAATGGGTAATGGGACTTCAGATTAATGAACAGGCCTACAAAATGAGGTTAGGGAATACCTTATTGTGGCCTCAGACGCTTCTAATTACATTCAATTTTCTACATTAGTAAAAAGGTTTCACAAAAGTACCTATTTTGTGCAATTTCAAGTTGGTTTTCACATCCACAATCTTCCCGGTCACCCTGTAGTTTCGTCTTCTGGTTAAATTACTTCTCAACATCACCAATGTCTGCTTTTTCCATCTCCATTTGGAGAAA
>NW_007472087.1:0-318 GCF_000475195.1 Diaphorina citri
TATGTGTCCGTTGTGTTCAGCTCCTATACTGAGAATACACGGGTATTTTATTCGCACAGGAGGTTTGCATGCTGGGTTAGGTACATCACTGGAGGTAGTTTTGGATACATTGGGGATGAGAACATCACTGGAAGTAGCATTGATCACATTTGGGTTTGGTACACTATTGCTTACTGGGCTGGGCGGTATAGTAGTAGAAGGCACATGGATTAGACTTAACGGAGGGCATTGGGAACTTGTTCTTTCGATAGGTGCAATAGAGGCTATAGGCTTCGTTCTTGTTCTTTCTATAGGTGAAATACTAGGCTTGGTTTGACT
>NW_007472088.1:0-318 GCF_000475195.1 Diaphorina citri
CGGATCGATCTCAAATTTGTACCAAAGTACTACGTTTTTGAAGACCTTTAATATGATGTATCACAAGTAGGGGGTTCTAGTTGACCCCCCTGGGCCGCCCCTGATAGTGCCAAAAAATTGAGATCCCCTAAAAATAAGTTCCCCTTAAAAATAAAGAAATACGTGTTTCAGCGTTTTTCCGAATTTCAAAAGGTTCTCGAGTTTTCAGGGGTGGCAACTTTTTTATTGAACACCCTGTACAATCCATTGTAAGGTAGGTATTGAAAATACGTACGTACAGATTCAAGAATTTATAACAACAACCTATTACCTATTATG
>NW_007472089.1:0-318 GCF_000475195.1 Diaphorina citri
GTGGGACATGAGCTTGATACCACGGTAGTTACTACAGTCTTGGATGTCACCTTTCTCTTTATAAATCGGGACTACATATTATACTTTCTCTCCAATCGTTGGGCATCTTTTCTTCTTCAAAAACTCCTTTCAACATTCTCCATAACAGTTCCACACCATCCTCCCCCAAACTTTTCCATGCTTCAATTGGTATACCATCTGGGCCTGTGGCCTTTCCATTTTTCATACTACTCGGGGCTAATTTCACATCACTCCTCTCTATTTCACGCACTATTCCTTGGTTCGGTTCTCTCTCTTCTACTGCTTCTCTTGGATTCT
>NW_007472090.1:0-318 GCF_000475195.1 Diaphorina citri
GGAACAGTATGGAGCACACACCACTGACTTGCACTATGAAACAGAGATGCATTCTGATAATGTGTGGGTGTAGTTCTGTAGTTACATACTCAAAGATTGTGTATTGAGTACAATTTGAGTTATGTTGTTATGTTTCATACCTGTTGTATCCTTGTATCACATACGAGTATATGGTTTAGAATGCTTAGATGCTTCGGTTATATACTAAATAATATTAAACCTCTTGTATGATTTATACAAAAAGTTGTATGTTTACGTTGATTAGAGAGGCCATATTTATGTTGCATCGTATAAAACTCGGATTTTGATTGTTGGGAT
>NW_007472091.1:0-318 GCF_000475195.1 Diaphorina citri
GTTATCCTTCATGACTGTTTCATTTCTATTTCCCATCCACTATTTTTATCATCTCCACATCCCATCTCCACCATTTCGTTAG
Source organism: Diaphorina citri (assembly GCF_000475195.1). Classification (NCBI taxonomy): domain Eukaryota; kingdom Metazoa; phylum Arthropoda; class Insecta; order Hemiptera; family Psyllidae; genus Diaphorina; species Diaphorina citri. Next base: position 83 of record NW_007472091.1, read on the forward strand.
ATATCCCACTCGCTTGGCCGTGGCGATAGAAAATGGCGGTGGCTTATCTACACCGCCATTAGTATCAGTGGCCGCTTTATCTCCGTTATCCTTCATGACTGTTTCACTTCCATCTTTTCTCTTACATCTCCACATCCCATCTCCACCATTTCGTTAGGTATTCCACTCGCTTGGCCGTGGCGATAGAAAATGGCGGTGGCTTATCTACACCGCCATTAGTATCAGTGGCCGCTTTA
>NW_007472092.1:0-318 GCF_000475195.1 Diaphorina citri
TTTTTTTTTTTTAATCCGAGATGATTTTTTTGTTGGTTTCAGTTCTACCTCGTATTCGGTCCTGTTCTAGATGTGAAGACGGTGGGGAATCTGCTCCTCCTCTCCCTCTGTGTATATCAAGTGACTCAACTACAAAGCATCACTGATGAACGCTTCATGAAGGTAGTAATAGTAGTACTGTAAAAATAGCGGATAGCACATCAACATTCCTTCTGGAGCAAGGGCACTTGCTTCATGAAGGTAAAGGAATTTTAATTGTGTTAAGCATAAATGCTTGTCACAAATGTCGTTCCCTGCTTAATGCACTACGCTAAATTT
>NW_007472093.1:0-318 GCF_000475195.1 Diaphorina citri
TAAGTTTAGATAAATATTTAGGTAGGTAGATATTGTGCTTTAGCTGAATAAATTTTGGTTAATCAAAAGAAAACTTAAAAATTTGCTGTTTTTTATGCTTAAAAAAAAACATAATACCTAGGTAGGTGCATTTTTTTTCTATGTACCTAGGATTTCAACTCACAAATTCTGAGATCTCTAATATGACTAGGAATGTAGCAATATGACCTTCTACCGATAGATCAGTTGCGCTTACTTGGATGATGTTTCAAAGTCATAGAGCAGGAAAAATGAGGACCAACGGAATTTTTATTTTTCTTCTACGACTTCTAGATCCCG
>NW_007472094.1:0-318 GCF_000475195.1 Diaphorina citri
GCACCAGACATTGACAAAGAAAGAGTTAGAAGTCGGACAAAAGCAGTAAAACATCGCAAGATCTCCTAGATCAGTGGTTCTTAACCTTTTTGAGGTGGCGAACCCTTCCGAATCCAATTCTTTGCGAATCAGTTAACATTATTTTGTATTTAGACAACTTGCTTACATATCAAAATGAGTTTATTAAGTACCTATCTAATATCTAAGTAGTCAGCTCCCGTGACAAACTAATCATTGCACTCCTCTTGCAGCACGTAGTAGACGCGGGTTCGAACCCCGTGTCTCCCATATGCAAGTTGTGTGCCTATTTACCTTCTA
>NW_007472095.1:0-318 GCF_000475195.1 Diaphorina citri
ATCCCTGAAGGGGATTTAGCTAAACAGATGATATCCTTTTCAAGCGAAAATACCCACAATGGAACATTATTTTCAATTTAGCTTCAAAATAAATCGAACAGACCACGATGGCTTAGGTTTACGTAGCAGTAAGACAACCCTCTGTGTATGTCATTATTGAGGGAACAAAAAAAGGTAATATTTAGTGTGAATTAAAAATATTGTAGGTAAATAGAAAAAGATTTTTTTCATGCTCTACGAAAAAAATAAAATTTCAACAACGATCAGTTACAATACAATTTTATCTTAGGTGTGAGTACGGATAAAATAAGTTAAGTA
>NW_007472096.1:0-318 GCF_000475195.1 Diaphorina citri
GATGCCATAGAATAACTTATGGTTCTTATGACAGATGAAACCTTATACCATAGAATAACTTATCTATCTTCTGAGCTTATGACAGACGAGAGCTTCTTACATGGATTAACTTTATGACAGGAATTTTATGAATTTATTTATTTTATGGCATTGATTCACTTGACTCCTACAAGAGACAAAGAGTCCCCGCTGAGACAAATAGACTAGTCAAGGAGAAGAAAAATAGAATAGAATAGAATAGCCTGTCTCGGTGGTGTAGTGGTCAAGACACTCGTCTGGTAAGCAGGAGGGCGTGGGTTCAATCCCAGCCGAGGTATG
>NW_007472097.1:0-318 GCF_000475195.1 Diaphorina citri
CAAACAGGCCAAAGCTGAGAACTTCTTTCATCCAGATGCTAAAACATTGGATATGGTACCTGCCCCAATTATAGAACGACAAGACAGCCGGATAGAAGGAGAGATTTGTCTCCTCATCGAGAGCCCGTACCGGATTTTGAGGGTAAGTTTGAAATTTTGGAATAAAATTTTTTATTTCATAAACTGCATGTTCAGTAAATAAAAATATACTTACCCAGAAACTCTAAATGAATAAATAACAAAAAAATCGAAAGCCATATCAAATTTAAAGGTAAGTTTGGAACTTTCGTCTCCTTTATCGGATTCAATGGAAAAACC
>NW_007472098.1:0-318 GCF_000475195.1 Diaphorina citri
TTGGGAAAATTATTAAAAACTTCAAAAGAGTGGAAATATTGGACCTTCATAATTTATTGACCAAATAACAGAGATCTAGTAAACTTTAGTAAAACTCAGTACACTACAATACAATAGAGGAAGGGATGTGGGGAATAAGGCAATTGAATAGGCAGGCGATGGGAGAGACAGAATCAAGACGATGTAAAACCTGTATGTACGTATATTTTGAGCAATATATTTTCCCTCAGTCGAATGATGAGCTTGATAAAATCCATAGCGACGGAAAATCTACATAAATATTACTTGAGTCGAACATATTATTTTGTATTCACTTAT
>NW_007472099.1:0-318 GCF_000475195.1 Diaphorina citri
ATATTATAGTTCTTCTCTCTCTCTCTCCCTCCCCCCTCCTTCCCTTTCTCTTTCTCCCTCTCCACCTATCTTCCCCTCCCTCCTCTCTCTCTCGATCTCTCTCTTTCTCCTTCCATCTTTGCTTCTGTTTCTCTCTCTTGCTCTCCCTCCCTCCTCTGTGTCCTTCGCTCTCTCTCTCTCTCTCTCCTCTTCCTCTTCCCTCTCCCTCTTTCTCTTTCCCTCTGTCCTTTCTCTCACTCCCTCTCCCTCCATCATCCCCTCCCTCCTCTGTCTTCCTCTCTCTCCCTCCCCCTCCCATGATTTCTTCCCCCTCCACCG
>NW_007472100.1:0-318 GCF_000475195.1 Diaphorina citri
TCTACTCGCTTGGGTATTGAACAGGACAACAATACATATTAATAGAAGACTAGCGTATTGTTTCCTGCGTCAATTACTTCTCTCTGATTCTCTGTGTGCTTGACGATGGTTGATGCGAATTCTATTCCATTCAATTTAATTCATCGCCTGCAATGACGTACATCAGAGGTACAATACTACCTAGTACATCAAAGGTACAACACGCCACAGAGAACAGAGAGGAATAAGTAGATTAAGTTTTACTTATGACTTGTCCATATCTTGTGTAGAGGTACAGTACCCTTTAGAAGAGGTGCAATTCGCTTAAAAGGGAGATAT
>NW_007472102.1:0-318 GCF_000475195.1 Diaphorina citri
TTATTATTATTATTATTATTATTATTATCTGATAGTGAGTGTGTGTGCTCATCAGGTATCAGGTAGACCAGACAGAAGGACCTTTTCACCCGTACAAAACAGACCCACGACCAAACGACCATCCGAGGTAACTAGGTTTACGTGGAGTTTTTATGAGGACTGGTTTACAAATAATAATAATAAAACATCTGTCAAAAAACCGTTTTTGTGTGTGAGTTTTTACTTCCCCCACTTGTTGAAAGGATTTTTTTTTTAAGAGGTTTGACAGAGGGAACTGTAACTGCTATGGTCTTATCGTCCCGAAATCGAAGAGAGAAG
>NW_007472103.1:0-318 GCF_000475195.1 Diaphorina citri
ATGACCTGTTGGTACTGAACAGTTGTGTTCGTCATTAATGTTCCTTCCTAATACAGTCGAACTTGTCTTATTGAGACCCGTCTGAATGAGAAACCATTTATGACTGTGAAATTGGAGAACAGCTTACACTGGGAATCCTCGATAAACGGGAAAAAACATTGCCGATCCCTTGGGTTCCCAATTAGTCAGGTTCGACTGTATGACTACTCGGAGTAACAAAATTCATCTGGTCTGATATACACGGAGTATCAGCTCACAGGAAGTGGAGAGTTAACTTTTTCTTCTCTTCTCGGAATTCCACGCCGTTCAAACAATGCC
>NW_007472104.1:0-318 GCF_000475195.1 Diaphorina citri
CACTGAGACAAATAGAGATACCATGTTTAAAATCTTTGTTTTCAATGTGTGCTAAGTTCTTCTTTTATTGCACCTTTTCCCAATCTTATTTGGGGTCGGCGTTGCCTTCCTTTATCCTACCCCTCCAAACCCTCCTATCTAATGCTTCCTCCCTTTTCTCTCCAGTCTTCCTCAACCTTATCTCTCCACCTCAGTTTTGGTCTCCCTCTCTTTCTCACCAATGTTACTAACGACTAATCTTAATCTTCCATTTCCCAGGCACGCACTACGGGAGTACAACATACACAAAGCCCTGGATCACCCACGGGTTGTCAAGTT
>NW_007472105.1:0-318 GCF_000475195.1 Diaphorina citri
GAAAAAAAAATAATTCTTTCCCCGGATACAATTGGTCAAAATCTAACAAGAGCAACTCATACCCTAGTGGTAACTTCAAACAGGAAAAAAGATTTAAATATTGATTAAGGTCAACCTGAGATGTTGCAGACTGGAGTGTGCTTGTCCTCAACTCAGAAGTATCCGCCCACTTCTTCACAACAACTTCCCATGGAGTTGTTCCTGATCGCAGCCAATGGATGTCCTCGGATGAGCCAAAGCCTGAAACAATAACAAAAATCTGGTGTGAACATCACACGACTTTCTATTACATTTGCGGAATACGTATTTGAAAAAAAA
>NW_007472106.1:0-318 GCF_000475195.1 Diaphorina citri
TCTTCTTCTTCTTCTTCTTCTTCTTCCTCTTCCTCTTCTTCTTCTTCTTCTTCTTCTTCTTCTTCTTCTTCTTCTTCTCCTCCTTCTTCACCATACTTTTCTGCTTCTTCTTTTTTGTTTTCGACTCCTTCCTCTCCTTCTTCATTTTCTACTTCTCTTTCTTCATTTCGAAGGATTTCATCATTTCCATTTTCTTAGTATTTTGACATGTAGGTAGGTAGGTATTACCCTTTTCTCTTTTATAATAATGAAAATTTAATTTAATGCAATATTATTCAGAAATAGGTAATGAAATAAAATTTCCGAGAAATAACGCGT
>NW_007472107.1:0-318 GCF_000475195.1 Diaphorina citri
TCGTAATAATGTTGAACTTGTAAAGAAGAGATAGGTGAATAACAAAACTTGTAGAGGTATACTCTACCTAGGACCCTTCTTCGCATTTATTCCTAGAATCTTAAATGTACAGTTTTGCCAATAGATTTGATTTTGTACTTTACTTTAGACTACTTCCATTATGCAAAGCCTAATAATAATAATTGAGGTTTACATCCCTATGTGTATTTGTGTATGTATTGAAGGATCCAGCAACCTTTGTTTAAGATGATACCTTACGAGATTCATTTTCTTTTAGAATGTCCACCAACGCTGAAAGCTGTGAATTTTTATTCCTCC
>NW_007472108.1:0-318 GCF_000475195.1 Diaphorina citri
ATATTGCATATTCAGAATTAATTATTATTCTGCCATGTTATGAGATAAATTTGTAATGAACTGCGAGGGCTCTGATATCAGGGTAGCTATACCGACTGGAGGACACACAATTCAAGATTTCGACACACCGGCTCCTTTTCAGGACAATTTATTTTTCCTTTCTCTTTCCAATTTAAAACTGTAAAACAATATCTCCTCTTGAGGTGATAGGCTTTTTATCTTAGCAGAGAGTGAAGTTAACCTAATAGCTGGTCTTCTCTCTAATGCCAGATACCCAATAAAAAGGTACTAAAATGATCCATTTTCTAATAAGTAAAA
>NW_007472109.1:0-318 GCF_000475195.1 Diaphorina citri
AATGTTACAGACCATTGCTGAGGTTGTGGCAATGTTATGACTAAAGCTATTAGGAGTAACGTCTAAGTTCAACTTACAACACGCCAATCTACTACTGCGCGACACAATCTAAAGAGTTTTTATGTCCTTTGTTTACACTTGAAGATTGAAATGCACTTTTATTCAATAAAATATCATTGAAAATATTGAAGTGGGTGTGAAAAGTCTAGCGGATGTTAATACCACTTCGGTTGATACCTCTTAAACTTGTGGATTTTCCTTGTAGTGTTTGAGAAAATGAGGTTCCAGCTTCCAGATTAGTAAAAGAAACAGTTATCA
>NW_007472110.1:0-318 GCF_000475195.1 Diaphorina citri
CTAGTGACGTAGCATTCATGTGTGACGTCACACTCAAATCCCTAGCCAGAATGTTACGCAGACATGGTATGAACACGATGTAAGTTCATATTTATATTATTGTATCTACTAGTGACGTTGCATTCATGTGTGACGTCACACTCAAATCCCTAGCCAGAATGTTACGCAGACATGGTATGAACACGACGTAAGTTCATATTTATATTATTAACAAGGACCCTGTATCTACTAGTGACGTAACATTCATGTGTGACGTCACACTCAAATCCCTAGCCAGAATGTTACGCAGACATGGTATGAACACGACGTAAGTTCATA
>NW_007472111.1:0-318 GCF_000475195.1 Diaphorina citri
GAAACGAAGCCAAAGTGAGGAAAATGACCCACAGAACCTTGTTGGAAATGATGAGATCTACCTACCCTGAGCCATTGTCGGTGTTTTTCTGGCGCACCCTGTAGAAATGAACCGGAGTAATGGTGCTTTTACTATCCTCCCTTCACTCAAATGTCGCTAGATTAAGGAGAAATAAAATCTGAGGCCAGCCTAGTTAGCTTAGTTGGTAGTGCGTCTGCGTTGTAAGCACTAGGCCGCGGATTCGATTCCCGCCCGGGGCGGATTTTATCCTGCTGGGATAATGTTCGTTTTCGGAACGGCTGGCTTTCTCCTATCCTG
>NW_007472112.1:0-318 GCF_000475195.1 Diaphorina citri
TAATGGCAAAACAGAGCCGACTGGAAGAGGCTGACTGAAAACGAAGAGCCTGTATGAACGGAAAAGGTGGAGAAGAAGGAGGAGAAGAAGGAGAAGAAGAAGAGAAGAAGAGAAGCAGATGTTGCATGTAGTTTTCCGGGACATAAATTTGATATTGGTAAATAGTTGCTGGGTAAAGTGCTTGAATGGTCTGATATCAATATCACTAAATTTCACGGTGTTTCCTTGTGAAAAACTCACCCCCCGGGACTGAAATTTCTTCCTATCTGACCAGTCGAAAACTTTTTTTGTTGATTGCGTGAATTATGACTTTTTTCC
>NW_007472113.1:0-318 GCF_000475195.1 Diaphorina citri
TTGGAGATATCACAGAGAGGAGAGAGGAAGCAGAGAGAACCTTCCAGTCTGAAAGCAGAAGAGAGAATGAGCTCTGACGAAAATTTAGGTCTGAAGAAACCTCCCCTTGACCCCCTACTACCAAAAACCATGTAGGGGTCAGGGGAAATGTAGGGGGTTGAGGGGAGGATTCTCCTACATTTTGACTATAGGTTTGAAGTTTGGAATTAATTTACTCATTTCCCCTTTATTTTCATAAGCGGAAGGTCCTCATCGATTCTTCTGTGACAAGTCACCTATTCGCGGTTTGCTCGTGGTATTCGCGGTTGGCTCGCGGTA
>NW_007472114.1:0-318 GCF_000475195.1 Diaphorina citri
CGGGCGGGAATCGAACCCGCGGCCTAGCGCTTACAAGGCAGACGCGCTACCAACTAAGCTAACTAGGCTGGCAAAGGCAGATGTGAATACTTCCATTTATAGCTGTGGGACCCCAAACGATCAGAGTTTAAACGCGATTTAAGTATAACTCTCGGATTTATCTATCTGATGGGGTAAAAAGTTCAAAATAAACTAATCAGATTGCTTGAATCAAGAGTTAAAATTAAACCAAATTCAACCTACAATTGAGGAGCTGGGTGCAAAAAGGGAAATATGGATTTTTTGCCCTTTTTGCGTAAAACGGTTTTTTGAATAGAA
>NW_007472115.1:0-318 GCF_000475195.1 Diaphorina citri
CAACACGAGAACACCAGAAAGTAACCCGTTGAAATATTTGCAATCGAAAAACGAGTATAAATTTTTGTCGATGGTGGGGTTCGAACCCGGGACCTTCTGCATGGCAAGCAAGCGCGTTACCACTGGACCAACCGTGCCCCCAAATGCTTTCTCCTACACACCGCTTTACTCTCTATTATTTACATTTATAACCGTGCTGACACTACTCTCATAAATTTTTCCTTAGCGCCCTACATTCACAGTTCGTTTCCCTCTACACTAGTCTAGAGCTAGAAAAAACTACACTTCCTTTCCTCGACAAGAACGGAAAAAGTTGAA
>NW_007472116.1:0-318 GCF_000475195.1 Diaphorina citri
TTTTTCAGGCGACCACGCTCTACCAAAAGTCGCACGAGTACGCTTCCACTGTGCCGAATATGCGACAGGCATTGGGTTGGGTGGCAGAGATTGCCTCAATGCTATATATAACGCCAAACCCCGAAACTTTCCTGGAAATAAATGTCAAACTCTTAAATGCAATGTTTAAGGCACATACAAGGCACATACAACAAGGCACATGTATAATCTGTTATTGTAAACATGTTGTAAACTGTGAATTTGTTAAAATTGCAAATAAATAAATAAATAAAAAATACTCGTTATGGTGCTTGCTTTGAAATTTTATACCTCAATAGG
>NW_007472117.1:0-318 GCF_000475195.1 Diaphorina citri
GTCTTTCTGATGAATTTTGCTCAATACTGTAGACAGCTTTGAGCGATTTCTTTTATTTTACAAAACTTCTCACAAAATGTATTTAAAATATTATTATAATTTGTTACTTCTTTGGTTTTGTGGAAAAGCTCTTACTGTCTTACTGCGATAATCTTGAGAATAAAGTATTGAAAATGTTAACCCTATGGAAACTTATGTTACAGGTGTGTACCTGCCTAAATATTCCATAAAATTGCCACCTTCCATGAAATTTGTAAAATAATCGCCAATGTTGAAGCTGTCTACATATAAACCACATAAAACATAAACTATGAATGA
>NW_007472118.1:0-318 GCF_000475195.1 Diaphorina citri
TATGTGAGCAGTATAAATAAGCACTATTATTATTATTATTATTTGGTTATTAAAAAAGGAATTTTATTAAATAACACAAAATCTTATGACTCATGGGCTCAAATCTCCAACCATCAGGTCTAAAGTCCCTCATGCTAACCTCTGCACCACTTTAAGTAATTGATTTTCGGTTCTTATTTTCTATGTTTCTCCATTTTTATTGCAGGTATGAAGGTACAACGAAAGAAGCAGTTCAAGCGATTGAAGAGAATAGAAGATGATGAATCGGATGAAGATGGTAACGAAGCGGAAGGTCATGCAAGAGATAAGATTGCCAAT
>NW_007472119.1:0-318 GCF_000475195.1 Diaphorina citri
CAGTACTGGAGAAAAGGAGGGGAAAAAACAATGTTATTGTTAAATGGAAGGAGAAGAGGGGAAGAAGAAAGTGGAAAGAGAAGAACGCGATAAGTAAGTGGAAGTGGAGGGGGAAACATGTTAATATCGGGGAGAAGAGACAAGAGAAAGATCGGAGCGGAGGGAGATAATTTTAAAAAAAGGGGAAGGGAAGAAGAAAAAGGGAGGGAGGAAGAGGAGAAAGAGATAAGGAGAAAGAACGAGGAGGAGAATAGAGGAAGACAAAAAGAATGGAAGCGTAGGAGAAAATCGAAAAGGAGAAGGGGAAAGATGAGAAAA
>NW_007472120.1:0-318 GCF_000475195.1 Diaphorina citri
CCCAAAATATGGGATATTTCCTCCCCAAAAAAATGTAACAAAATGAGATCCCTGTTTCGTAAAGTTAAATCAATAATTAAAATTAATCTGGGGCATGATTGGATCCGGGCGGAGGTTCTACTAGAGTGCGGTAGGGTCTGGGTCCGGGCGGAGGTTCTACTAGAGTGCGGTAGGGTCTGGGTCCGGGCGGAGGTTCTACTAGAGTGCGGTAGGGTCTGGGTCCGGGCGGAGGTTCTACTAGAGCGCGGTAGGGTCTGGGTCCGGGCGGAGGTTCTACTAGAGTGCGGTAGGGTCTGGGTCCGGGCGGAGGTTCTACTA
>NW_007472121.1:0-318 GCF_000475195.1 Diaphorina citri
TTTAAAAGGAGCACGACTTCGAATGTCATTAGCCCAGATCCTTAAAAAGGCCCTTTTTACTTTTTTCCAAAAGAGTAGGTAGAATTTTCATTTTCACCAAGCTAGTTGTGAGTGTTGCACGTTGCATACACATATAATTATGCGGCGACCATACACTTTGATTTATTTAGACTTTACTACACTTAGAAAAAAACTAGGGTGCCAACAGCCCGATCGGGTGACTGGGTTCCGGCACTCTATTATTGAACTCTATATCGGGAAGCTTGACACTATAATATAGGATTCTAACAGCCTTAATCAGGGGAAGTAACCCAATAA
>NW_007472122.1:0-318 GCF_000475195.1 Diaphorina citri
ATACATAGGTACTTATGTTACAACATTTTTATTATGATCTTCACAGATGGTACCATAAGTTTTTCCGCCTCCAATCCTATCTCCCCATTTTATAACAATAAACCATAAGATAACAGCTACGCCATTCTGTGTAAATACGCTCTCTCTGGTTGACGCAAAATGATTGTAATGGCGTTTTTTTTATGTGTTTTTATTATTATTATTATTATTTATTTTAGTATTTTTTGATACATAAAATAACAATAAATTAAAATGAGCCCTTTCATCACTAATGGAAGAAGTTGACTCGGGATTTTTTTTTTTTTTTTTTTTTTTTTT
>NW_007472123.1:0-318 GCF_000475195.1 Diaphorina citri
TGCGGCCATGCAAGTGCAAAACATGCCGCAGGCGATTTTCCAATATTAGTTTTATGTCCTCATGAACTAGATAGGTATTAGTATGTTTTGTGTTGTTATCAGTACCTGATATGTTTTGTGTTGTTTGGCGCTGGAATGTAAACTTGTAAACCATCTCCTCATTTGTCTTTACAAGGCTGAGTGCACCTTTATTTCTTTCACACACCGAGTCCATCCTGAACGCTTGTGGCATTGACAAATTTTGCTCTACTTATTCATTATTTTAATTTATCTATAGGAGTATGTCCATAAATTTGTCTGGCTGGCGGACGTTAAACA
>NW_007472124.1:0-318 GCF_000475195.1 Diaphorina citri
TGAGCGCCATCAGTAGTAAAATGATGACTGCAGGCATGAGAAACTCTTCGATTGATTCTTCCGAGCCTTTTACTAGTCGCTTGATTGTCCTTGCAGAAGCTCCGGCCATTTTAATTTCTCTCTCGGTAGCCATGTTGTTTTTACCGTCAGAAATGTCCTTGGAGCTCCCAGTATTCTCCTTGGTGCTTCCAACATTGTCATTAGCTGCTTCATCAGTCTCTTTAGAGCCTTTAAAAGGATCTTGAACGCCTTCTTGAGCAATAACTCGGGCCAAACTTTCATTGTCTTTCGTCCCAGGTCTCTTGTGAAAGTCGTGCG
>NW_007472125.1:0-318 GCF_000475195.1 Diaphorina citri
CTCTCTCTCTCTCTCTCTCTCTCTCTCTCTCTCTCTCTCTCAATCTCTCTCTCCTTTCATCTCCTTCTCACTCTCCCTCTCTCCCACTCACTCACCTACTTTCTAGCTCTCTGTCTCTATTCTCTCTCCCTCCCTCCCTCTCTCTCTCTCTTTCTCTCTCTGTCTGTCTCTCTCTCTCTCTCTCTTTCTCTCTCTCCCTCCCTCTACCACTCTTTCCCTCTCTCCTACTCTTAATCTTCCTCAGTCCCCAGAGTGCCGGGTTCGAATTATGAGAGTGACAAATAAATAATTAAAATCTCGGTCAGGTTGGGGGGAAAG
>NW_007472126.1:0-318 GCF_000475195.1 Diaphorina citri
ACTTATTTTGTAGACATATTTCAGCGGCCGTCTACCTCTGCGCCCACCTTGGCTTATTAGAATTATTTCGCTTTCGAATGTCTGGAAAATATGTGCGGGAAAATGTTGGAAATATTTTTGAGAAGGGACACGAACTATGGGAAAGGACTACTGGAGGGAAAACCCCATGTCAAACAATCTGTGACGGTATACACAATACATAGGAGAGGTAGGTAGGTAACTATTAGGTACGGTATATATTTTTTTTTAAAGAGGTTTGACAGGGGGAACTGTAACTGCTATGGTCTTATCGTCCCGAAATCGAAGAGAGAAGGAAGA
>NW_007472127.1:0-318 GCF_000475195.1 Diaphorina citri
CCACTACACCACCTATAGTGACATCAAACTATTTCGAAGTTCAAAATTATAAAGTTGTTCTCAGAAACTGGGAACTGGGTCTATCAATAGACGACGCGATAGCAGACGCTCTACTCTCCGAGCTCTAACTAGGCTGACTTTCAATTTTATGTTATTACTTAAGCCCAAGTAAGTAAAGTGCTGCAATATATATTGAACAGTTGAGATAAGGGAACTACATGTCCTAATTCCACTTGTCTTCTCAGGTTTGTTTCATCGTGTGATTATGCAGAGTGGCTCAGCCCTTGACTCGTGGGCATTCCACACAGCAGAAGACAA
>NW_007472128.1:0-318 GCF_000475195.1 Diaphorina citri
TGTAGCTTGTGTTATGCCATTAAAAGTTGCCTCCAGGGTGAGGCCGACCTTTTTTTCTGAATTTCCAAATATGATGAACTTTGCCGAGGCAAAAGCGTTTTTTACCCATACTTTTTTCAAAGTACCTGGGACCTGAGTAGATATATCTCACCAGTCTCTACCTAATTTAATTACTATACTGCGACAGAATGGGACTTTTTTTTTTCATTTTTAGGCGACACTTTTTTTTGTTAATTGGCAATCAAAGTTCAAACAAACAAAACGGTCAAGCAATCTGATTGGTTAAAAAGTTAAAATCTACCAAGCGGATTACAGTAG
>NW_007472129.1:0-318 GCF_000475195.1 Diaphorina citri
AGGTGCCCTCTTTCAATCGCCCACCAGGGGTGGATCTGGATGGAGGGCCGAGGGCCTACTTAAAAGAAGAAGAAGAAAAAGAAAGAAATGTAAATAGTAAGGTCTTACCGTCCCGAAGGTAGAAGGAAAACAGCATAGGAGAAATCCAGACGGTCCGAAAACGCTTACAAGGCAGACCCGCTATCTACATACGTTACGTAACTATGTTTTGTCTACATACGTACGTAACTTTCATCAGTTCAAGTTCCAGAAAAGTTCGTGCCAAATTGACTGGGTAAGTTCTACGTCAAGTCTTCCTCATGCAATAGTTTTCCAACT
>NW_007472130.1:0-318 GCF_000475195.1 Diaphorina citri
TATTCCCTCAGCAAATCACGGTATCGGAAGTTAGTCAAGTTACCCGTGGAAGTAGGCTGGAAGATTCTGCAGCAATCAAGGTCTGCGTAAAGCGATTAGGTCCGGTACCAAAAAGTGAGTTTAAACTCCATTTAAGTTTAACTCTCGGATTAAGCAATCTGATTGGTCGAGTTTTTTTTCTTTTCTTTTTAAGAGCCAATCAGATTGATTGCTTAATCCAAGAGTTAAACTCAAACGGAGTTTAAACTCTCTTTGTGGTCCCCCCGAGCCTTAGAGTTGAGTCGTATCCAATGGCTCTTTTGTGTCTAAACAGCTGAT
>NW_007472131.1:0-318 GCF_000475195.1 Diaphorina citri
ATAATCGCGAAATCCGCGAACATAATCGCGAAACCCGCGAACATAATCGCGAAACCCGCGAACATAATCGCGAAACCCTTGAACATAATCGCCAAATCCGCGAACAAAATCGCCCAATCCGCGAACATAATCGCGAAATCCGCGAACAAAATCACCAAATCCGCGAGCATAATCGCAAAATCCGCGAACATAATCGCCAAATCCGCGAACAAAATTGCCAAATCCGCGAACATAATCACGAGATCCGCGAACATAATCGCCAAATCCGCGAACAAAATCGCCAAATCCGCGAACATAATCGCGAAATCCGCGAACATA
>NW_007472132.1:0-318 GCF_000475195.1 Diaphorina citri
ATGCGCCTACTTTTAGTCAAATTAGCCATAAGTCTAGTTTTAATTAAATTAACAACTTTTTTATGGTCATAAATAGTGACAGAGTTCTCCTTAAGGAGCTCTTCCACCAATGTAGGTATGTCCCATTTTAGGGGAGTAGACAATCTCTAGCTGCTAGGTCTGAGGTTTTCAATGCCTTATTGACTGATGAAGATGACGCTATTGTAATGAAAACGAAAACTATTTGATTTTTGACCGTCTATTGTTGACTGCTTCTACTCGTACTTGACTAGCTTTTTATCTTTATAGGCAGTTACACATTTACTAAGGAGATTGTTT
>NW_007472133.1:0-318 GCF_000475195.1 Diaphorina citri
CATTTGTGGACTTCATACCAAATTTCATGTCTCTAGCTCATACCGTTCCCGAGATATTATTGAATTACACCGAAAACCACCAAAAAACGGAAAAATACCGCCAAGTGTTGCACCGATCTTAACCAAAAGTTTCGTGTCGCATCCTTGTCACATTTGACAGCTGCATGCCAAATTTCAAGTCTCTAGCTCTTACCGTTCTCGAGATATTTTGTTTACAGACAGACAAAAGGACAGACAGACGGACAGACACACACGGACCAATGGCTGAAACTTTGGATTTAGGCTCTAGGGACCTCAAAACGTGTTTTGGCACTAAAA
>NW_007472134.1:0-318 GCF_000475195.1 Diaphorina citri
AATTATAAACACACAGATGGATTAAACATTTACATACACATGAACATCTTTGCAATATTTACATTTCTCAAAACCAACATCAGTGGTGCAGTGGTTAGCATGGTGGACTCTGGATCTGGAGGTTGATGGTTTGAGTCCTAGTCAAGTCATGAAATTTAGTGGAGCTTATCACGTGGGGAATGACATTTGTGATAAGCATTTATGCTCAACACAATTAAAAATTCTTTTTTTTTCACATTTCTCATTTAAGTATGTTCTGTTTCATTCAATAGAAAAGCTGTGTTGGATTGGAATCCCAGAGAGGACAGTGAAGAGAAA
>NW_007472135.1:0-317 GCF_000475195.1 Diaphorina citri
TAAAATACCTAGTCGTAGTCAGTTTCAATGCAGGGTTTATGTTGGACATTGTATTTGACAGATGAGCCCTTAGTTCAAGTCAAACACTCTCCATTGGATCTGTTTCTGGTTTCAGGACTCATGTTGTTTGAGCAACACATTCCTCAAATGCTGTACGCTCAAAGTCGCTACCCTCGTTAAGGTGGAAAGAACCAGGATGATGTTTCTCATGTGATAAGAATTAAAATACCTAGTTGTAATCAGTTTCAATGCAGGGTTTATGTTGGACATTGTATTTGACAGATGAGCCCTTAGTTCAAATCACACACTCTCCATTG
>NW_007472136.1:0-317 GCF_000475195.1 Diaphorina citri
GCATACTCACCCTCGTCCGAGGTAAGTTACCCCGCTTCTTGGTATTTTATTTTTTTATAATATTTATTTAGTTCGTACTTCGTACCAACCTCAGTGGTGCAGTGGTTAGCATAGCACGGTGGACTTTGAATATGGAGATTTAAGGTTCGAGTCCAAGTCAAGTCATAAAATTTAGCGTAGTTTATTAAGCGGGGAACGACATTTGTGACAAGCATTTATGATGATCACAATTAAAATTCCTTTAGTCAGCTCCCATGGCGTAGTGGTCACTGCACTCGCCTTGCACGCGGGAGACCCGGGTTCGATTCCCGGCGGGG
>NW_007472137.1:0-317 GCF_000475195.1 Diaphorina citri
ATAAAGTTTGATCAAGGGTGGGGTTAATGCCTAAGGCATTCTCTACCACCCCACCCTTGATGAAATCCTTACCACCCTTGTACATCATTGTTTATACTCTTGGCCTCCCCCCACCCTCAATGAAATCCTGTATACGGCCCTGAGATAGGTAGAGGTATATGTAATTATCTATGTATGTACCTAGGTAGGAACAGTCGAACCTTGATATAAGAGAATCCAGGGGACCACCTTTTTTTCCTCTTACATCCAGGTTTTCACTATACACAGTTTCTTTTATATCGAGATTCAGCAAGAAGGGCCCAGAAAAATTTCTCTAT
>NW_007472138.1:0-317 GCF_000475195.1 Diaphorina citri
ACCGAAGCGAATACAATAGTCCGTCCACTATACCTTTTATTATTAGTAATAATAAAGGAAGGACGGACTAAAAACATGGTAAATCTCCGCCGGAATTTGAACCCCATGTCAGAGAGAAGGGAAGGGGGAGGAGGGGATGGTTTCCTCTTTGGAAAACAAGCACGATACCTCATGTCCACGTACCTAAGTACCTTCCTACCACATGCCCTATGTAGGTAGATGTATATGTATGAATTGTATGAACCACTCGTATATCTATTGAAGTAGGTACCTAGGTATGTCTCGTGGATATTTTTTTTTTTTTTTTTTTTTTTTTT
>NW_007472139.1:0-317 GCF_000475195.1 Diaphorina citri
AGCCTTTGGGTGGCCATAAACTTTTATTAAACACATCAGTAGCGTAGATAATTAACCTCTCGTGTGGGATTGCTCTATTTGTACTGCTACGAAAGCTATTAATAGTCCCGAAATTGAGAAAATTACTATACATAGTTCGATGTTTTTATCCTGATAAAAGGTGGGTCAACTCTCAGAATATTTTCCTTATTTTCATATCTTTTACCGACTACAGTTCGTGACCAGTGTAGGTCAAGCTAGGTACGCCACTTAAACCAAAATAGCGTCCAAATTATTAAGAAAAGTTTTAATTGTTTTTTCGTGCAACTTTTTCCCTT
>NW_007472140.1:0-317 GCF_000475195.1 Diaphorina citri
CAGAAGTATGTACATGATAGTGAAAGGTAATCCCAGTATGAAACCAGTAGGTTTCCTGCCAAGTCTTTCAGATAGATTACCCCAGACAAACAAGCCTAGGAGTGCTGACAGGAATGGGATGGAACTTAGCCAAGAAAAGTATGAATGAGACAAAGGACCTATAGGTGACTGATCTGGGACAAAATAACGGTGTGTGGCTGATGTCCATGCATTGCTGACTCCTAACCCAAAGGACATCATGTTAGCTGAAATCAGAATCAGAACATAGATTGATAAATAAAGAAAAATATAATTTAAAATTATTATCAATAAAAAAA
>NW_007472141.1:0-317 GCF_000475195.1 Diaphorina citri
GATAGGAGAAAGCCAGCCGTTCCGAGAACGAACATTATCCCATGAGGATAAAATCCGCCCCGGGCGGGAATCGAACCCTACAAGGCAGACGCACTACCAACTAAGCTAACTAGGCTGGCTCCAACTATTTAAAATCCAAGATTTCGTGCCAAACGAGGGACCAGCCTCATTTCAGTTTCTGGAAGGAAAATATAGCCTAGCTTGTGTCGAATGGTTTCGAAATAGTGGCCCAGCCTAGTTAGCTTGGAGGGTAGCGTGTCTACCTTGTAAGCGCTAGGTCGCGGGTTCGATTCCCGCCCGCGGCAGATTCGTATAAG
>NW_007472142.1:0-317 GCF_000475195.1 Diaphorina citri
CTTTCGGGATATTAGTGTCTTTATACATTAGACTGCTGAGGTAAACGTCGGTAGGTACTTTCTAGTCCTAGTTGGGTATAGGATAAACAAGCTTTATTTTATTCCATTAACCCATTATACGTAGAATTTTATGAATATTATGTTTTAGTGTCCATCTAAATATTCTAAACAAACGTAAAGAACACTTTACGTTACCCTACCCTGTAGTGGCTGAGGTACATAATGAAAGTATGCTAGAACAACTACAACTACAGTTAACTATAATCTAATGAACTCTTCTGTAGTTGCACGGCACCGTTATGAAATTAGTCGCCATT
>NW_007472143.1:0-317 GCF_000475195.1 Diaphorina citri
TCTCCTCTTCTATTCTCTCTTCTTCTTCTCCTCCCCCTACCTGAGTTTTATCTTTTTCTCTGTAATCTCTCTTTACTAGTTTACTCTATCTTTCTTTGTGCACTTTCGTTTCTCTCTCTCTTTCTCTCTCTCTCGCTCCCTCCCTGTCTCTCGTTTTCCCCCTTTCTCTTGTTCTCTCTGCCTTTCTCTCCCTTTCTGTTTCTCTCCCCTCTCTCTCTCCCTTTCTGTGTCTCTCCCCCCTCTCTCTTTCTCTCTCTCTCTTTCTTACTCTCTGTGTGTGGAGCAACAGGTATGCAATGAAAATGAAATGCATTTTT
>NW_007472144.1:0-317 GCF_000475195.1 Diaphorina citri
AAAAGATCTAAAAATAGAAAACACCTTTGGGTACTTATAAATGAAGTTCACCAAAAATTACACCTAACTAGGTACCTACACAACACGAGAGAATAAATTTAGCAAGAGGGTGGAAATCCCGCAAGAAAATGTGAGAAAAAAGGAATATCATCTACCTATCAAGTTCCAAATGAACAAAACGGATATTTGAACCAAAATGATCGGATTAACAATCACCTCACCACCAAATATTACTACAGAGTCTACACACCTAAAACCTCAAAATTGTAACTGTACAACGCCCTACTACCTGAAGTTCTAGTGCTCATTTCTCGAGC
>NW_007472145.1:0-317 GCF_000475195.1 Diaphorina citri
TTGTAAGCGCTAGGTCGCGGGTTCGATTCCCGCTCGGGACAAACTCTTAACTTAAACAATCCCTAAAACTGTTTGAAAGGCTGACGAAAAGAAGAAGAAGAAGAAGAAGAAAGTAGAATGAAGAAAAGAGAATTCTAACCTAAGCATCAGATAATTCTATTCTATTCTAGGGGTCAGGGTTAGAGACAGATCCAGAGCGCGGTGGATTCCTAGTGAATTCTGAATTGTCAGCTAGATCGGATATCTATGCAGCTGGGGACTGTGCATGTTTCTATGATGTGATGCTGGGTAGAACATGACTTAATTCTATTCTATTC
>NW_007472146.1:0-317 GCF_000475195.1 Diaphorina citri
TTTGTAGGTAGAATAACCAACCTCAGCGGTGGACTTCAGATCTGAAGGTTGGTGGTTCGAGTCCAAGTCAAGTTATTGCGTTGTATGAATCGAGGAACGACATCTGTGACAAGGATTTGCGTTTGTTTACAGCAATTTAAACTATTTTTCACGCTTTTCGTTCAATGAATGGATAGCAAGTTCACAACATCATGGAGATGGTAAGAATGGAATTTTTTGGACGTAAATTTTTCGGAATTTTTGGATCCATTCCACCTTACTGCCGCGATCATTTTAATGAAGATTTATTCACTCCATAGTGTCGCGTAGATCAATAA
>NW_007472147.1:0-317 GCF_000475195.1 Diaphorina citri
CCGTTTATTTCATTCCTTAATTCCTAGCCGTTTCTGAGATATAAGCGTGGTTCGCAAATCACGAACCACCCTGTATACGCTTCCAAAATGTGTCAGGTCTAAATCTAAAGGTATAAACTATAAACACACTGCCCTCACGTCATATGAGCTCACGTACCTTAACAGGCGAGCGACAACTACACCGCCAATACAAGCAACTTGGAGGTATTCGACACTGGTTCTCTATTTTCAATCCAGTGGATTGATGGGGATGTTTCTTCCCCTCATAAATCAATATAAATTGAAATGACAAAGGAAGTTTCTGATGAAGATAATAC
>NW_007472148.1:0-317 GCF_000475195.1 Diaphorina citri
GGAGTTTTTCGTGGGAACTGAAGAAAAAAGCAAAGGAGAACGACACCAAAATGAAATGTGTTTACAAGACTTGGCTTACATTAAGCTTTACACGTTCGCTAAGTTCATGCACTGTTCAACATGAAACCAAAACATTGTGCATAAAACATCCAAGCGTAGACTTGGGATGGCAGATACTATCGGAATGGTATCAGATAGCAATATCAACTATCTCAAGCATCAGGGAGCACGATACACTCGTAAAATGTCGCTTTAATAGGAGCTCGGGTTGTATTTATATGCCCCAGCGTCAGGCTGAACAGTAATTACTAACATAA
>NW_007472149.1:0-317 GCF_000475195.1 Diaphorina citri
AAGTCTAACAGATCGCAGCAGTGGTACCGAGAAGTTCATGTATCATATGTGATACGGTATGAACTTAAGGGTTAAACAGAGTCTGAATGGAATAGAATAGAATTATTAAACAGATCAGAGACACTACTGTTTTGTTTATATTAAAACACTATTCGGTTTACTTATGCAAAATTAAACATATTATAACTGTTAACTATAACTCATTGCATTATAACTGTTTGGTGACGCATGTTTAAGTATTTCCAGGGCCAGACTCCCAATATGCATAAGTATTTTCAGGGCCGGAATGTAGCAGTTGTGAACGCTACGAAATAAAC
>NW_007472150.1:0-317 GCF_000475195.1 Diaphorina citri
CTTCTTCTTCATTCGCCTATTCTGGAACCAGATTTTGATTTGCCTCTCACACAGGTTCAGTTCTTTGGCTAGTTGATGCCGTTTGGCTCTCAGAATGTAGTTCTGTTGGTTGAACTCCTTTTCGAGCGCTAGCAGCTGATTCGAAGTGTACGCCGTTCGAGCCCTCTTCTTGCCTTTCTTTTCGTCTGCGATAAGCGAGTCGTCCAGGTATTCTGAAATCAAGAAAAAGGAAAACATTAAAAAAGATGTCCTAGAAAAAATTCCAAAATTTCGATCAAACTATTGTTTTGTTGTCTCTGAAGTAGTTTCAAGCTTTC
>NW_007472151.1:0-317 GCF_000475195.1 Diaphorina citri
ACAAAGTGTCTCTCCACATGGCAATTTCAATCACAATAACTTGGGTAGGTATATAAATGTCTGGGACATTGAGGGGGGAAATTGATTGTTGGTTATCATTAATTTTTTGGACCCCGTACTTAACAAAATAAAGAATAACAAAATTAGCTCCTCAGTAACTCTTTTATTGAGAATATAGTCATATCTTCCAAGCCTACCTACAAAGCTTCTCAGTATCCATTTCATTGAGAACCCACAGGGGGTATGTACCTAGATTCAAAACCCACAAAGAATTGATCATCACATAAACAGGTTTTGAAAAATAAATTTCTATTGAA
>NW_007472152.1:0-317 GCF_000475195.1 Diaphorina citri
TAATAATAAAAAAATGATATTTAGGATGTTTGAATTTAAAAACATCTGACTTACTTAAAGCTAAGTAGCAAGTGATTTGGGAGGAGGGGAATACACACTCTTTTGAAAAAAAAACTTGAAATTTAATTTTTTTCTGAATTTAATCTTTTTCTCTAGTAAGTAGCTTAATTAGCTTAAAATGTAAAATACCTTCTTTGTAAACCCTAGGACCCTAGATTGTAGGTTCATTAGAACTCAGGCCAAACTTAATTCTAAACAGACAGGTAGAATAGAATAGAATAGAATAGAATAGAATATACCTTGTTTATCCTGCCCGA
>NW_007472153.1:0-317 GCF_000475195.1 Diaphorina citri
TTATCTTTCTCTCTCATTTATTGTTTATCTCTCACAAAATTTCATCTCTTACTCTGCTAGCCATTCACACACTAAATCTTCTTCTCCCAGTCCAAGTCTCACTCTCAGTGTATTACTTCTCTATCTTTCTCTCTCTTCTCGAAGTCATCTTTCTTCATTTCCTAACTCCCCATTTTTACTTTCTATTACCCTTACGTATAGGGAACCTATACAACCTAATGAGAAAGTATTGCAATCGGTCCAAATTTTTCTCATGTAGGTACATATGTACATAGGTAATCGTCTTTTTTTTTTTTTTTTTTTTTTTTTTTTTTTTC
>NW_007472154.1:0-317 GCF_000475195.1 Diaphorina citri
TGAATCTGTCATCTTAGAATTCCTATTTTCCCCCATTGCTTAACAGTCGAGTTTGCCAGCAGAATTAAACATTTTAAAAGGTTGTTAGAACACTTTAATAAATACAAATAAAAAAAAAAAACATTTTAAAGAACGCATCTTTTGACGTAAAAGTTTGCTTTCAGAATTCGTACAAATGCCGTCAATTGTTATTGCTATCTCGAACACGATAGCCCCATATACTGGTCCGTTTGTCCCCAACTGTAGGTCTGGCAATAAATGAAAACTTGTTCTTGTTAATGCCCACATGAGCACAGTTCTTCTGAAGGATTTCAATT
>NW_007472155.1:0-317 GCF_000475195.1 Diaphorina citri
TAGACAGTCGCTAGTCGTATGAAAAAATGAAACTATTTTGCCATAAAAAGTCAGCTAAATAAACACCAATAACCACAAAAAAAAAAAACAACACAGACGACAAAAACACCGGGCACAACAACAACAACAACAACAACAACAACAACAACAACAACAACAACAACAACAACAACAACAACAAAATGAATGCAAAAAAGTAAAAATCAAAAATACCTATCCGTTTGAAATATAAAACTCACTTCTTCATTTACTTTTGTTATTAGGTTATTATTTATTATTGATGTGTGGTTTCTTTGTATCACAATATTATTTGGATC
>NW_007472156.1:0-317 GCF_000475195.1 Diaphorina citri
CCCCACCCTGGACTCCAGTGCTGACCTTGTAGAAAGATATTGGGACGCAAGAGGGAGAATGGCCTATGGGTCAAGTTCCTTGACATTTGAAAACAACAACAAAAGCCTCGGTGAATTAATGGTTAAGACTCTCTCTCCTGGTAATCAGAAGGGCGCTGCGCGCTGATTCAATTCCGGAAGATATATGGAATTTTATAAACATTGTTTGAAAATTAGACCACAGTAATATTAGTAGTCTCCTGCTGGTGTAAAGGGACTCTTTAGTCCCATTCGAGCAGCATAAATAACACCATTTATTCTTATATTACCTGAATAGC
>NW_007472157.1:0-317 GCF_000475195.1 Diaphorina citri
CAGCTGTGCCCCTGGGACCGGAAAGGATTCTCCTCCGTGGCTCCATGTTGAGAAACACTGCCTGGATTATTGGTGAGTCTTTAAAATATATAGAATAGAATTTACCTGAGATTGGTCTAATTGTCTTATAGAATAGGACTCTTCAGTCCTATTCTATTAGACCAATACGTATTAATAAGCAAGTAATGTACTATGGGAAGTCTTAAAGTATATTATTCTATGTTTGTCCCTTATTATTTTTACTTATGACGTTAGAACTGGATAACCTATTCTCTGTCCCCAGGCATTGTCGTGTATACAGGCCCCGACTCCAAACT
>NW_007472158.1:0-317 GCF_000475195.1 Diaphorina citri
TGAACTCCTGATCTACTTTTCTGCTCTAATCCAAGCCTATCTGCTCAATCCGCAATATATGAGGACAATTTCCACTTGACCAAGTCACGATGACAACATGTCCAATACAATGAACCGAGTAGTCCGAGTACCAGCATGAATTTCCCTACCTTGAAAATGAGAAAACCTCAAGTAACCTCGAAGTGGGACAATCAACGTTATCATACCACATACTTGTGTCATTGCACATTCACTGTCAACAATCACAGACGCTGTATCGTCACCGGCCTAATAGTACCGTCACAAACAGTGACCGTTCTGAATACCGTTCGGTTTGG
>NW_007472159.1:0-317 GCF_000475195.1 Diaphorina citri
GCCTTAGATTTCTGATAAAGTGTTGTGAATAGCCCTCTAAATCCTGACAGGGCAGCAGGCAATTTCTTTCAGCGAGTACGGAAAAAACGGGACATGGGCCTGTAATTTTACCCCAGGTTTTTACCCTATTTTTCTAATTGCGCCGTTTTATCCTAGGGAACCCAAAAATACCCTAAAGTATAGGGTAAAAAAATACCCTAACTGGCAATACTGCTTGACTCCTCCGTATATTCCCATTCATTTATCTTCTCTTGGAGTACAGAATACACGGCCCTATCCAAAATTTCCACAAATTACAGTTTTGTAGCCATAAATCT
>NW_007472160.1:0-317 GCF_000475195.1 Diaphorina citri
TGCTTTAGAGTTTTATAGCATTATTTTTACTCTTTTATTGCACAAATAAAGACCATTACTATTACCTTACCTAGTAGGTATTCTTGTAAAAAATAAATAAAAGTAGGTATGTTCTGAGGAGTTAGCACCGGGGCTCGGTTTGGCTATAAGAACGATCCTGGGCGTCATTATAGTAACTACATGGGCTTCTAGTAACTACATGGGTTTTATGACTTTGCTATCTTCATGTAAATTTCCAATCCACCATGCACGTATCTTATGAGATCGTAATCTATACATGTGGCATACAAATGACATTAGCTTGTGCGAGAGCTTTC
>NW_007472161.1:0-317 GCF_000475195.1 Diaphorina citri
AAAAAATAATAATAATAATAAAGAAATAAATAAATAAATAAATAAACTCAACTTATGAGATTGCTTAAGTTGAACCAAGTTTAATCTCTTGATTAACATCCTTCCCATTAAAAAAAAGACGTTTTTTTTTCAAGAAGTTTTGATAGAGGGAACTGTAACTACTAAGGTCTTATCATCCCGAAATTGAAGAGAGAAGGAAGACAGGATGGGAGAAAGCCAGCTAGTCCGAGAATAAACCTTATCTGTTTTGGATAAAATCCACTGTCTAGTAGGGAATATTTTATTTTTCATTATTATTTTGACTTTGACCCTTATGT
>NW_007472162.1:0-317 GCF_000475195.1 Diaphorina citri
AAAAATATGCTTCGGCCCTTTTTTTGCCTTTTGAACAGAATTGCTTCGGCCAAATTGTTATTCATAACAAAATCCCTCCATGAAAAAGAAAATTGTTTGAAGAACGGTATTTCAAAGGCTACTTGGTATGAGTTGATAACGGGGCTTTTGAAGTGCTTTGGAAGTTTAGTGCTGAAGGAATCTCGGCCTATTTCTCTTTGTTATCCATCCTCTATCTGTAAAAGTTGCTAATATCTATGTACTCATACAATATTTGAATTTCAATAAGGGTATGCTCAATTTCACGAGGGACACTTCCTAAGCAGGTCTTCCTTCTA
>NW_007472163.1:0-317 GCF_000475195.1 Diaphorina citri
TTTACTATTTTTAATTGAAATTTTAAAGTTCAAAGAAACGACCAACACTAGTTCACTTAGCAACACCTCTCAGCTGACCCCCTAGTACTCTCCTTTTAAATGTGAACATCTGAAGAAGACGAAATCATGAAGAAGAGAAAGAGGAGGAGGAGGAGGAGGAGAAGGACGAGGAGGAGGAGAGGAAGGATATGAAGGTCGAGAAGAAAAGCGTTTTGCATTTTGAATTAATCCAGGAACAAAGCCACCCATTTTTATTGCTTCGACAATTTTCGTCAATTCCGCCCCGAAGAGATCAAGGATACAAAACCGAGTCATAA
>NW_007472164.1:0-317 GCF_000475195.1 Diaphorina citri
TAAGGTCTTATCGTCTCGAAAGCAAAGAAAGAAGGAAAGACAGGATAGAAGAAAGCCAGCCGTTCCGAGAACGAACCTTATCCTTGTAGGATAAAATCCGCCGGGCGTCAAACCCACGGCCGGCGGCCTAGAGCTTTTTTTGATTTGATTTGATTTATCATGGGTTTGATATGTCAGGCGATTACGCTCCCAACGCGAGTCGGGCCTTAAGGACCTGATGGTGTATGCCGGGCCTCTCTAAACTCGTTTGGCCACAGTTAGAAATGTCGAGTTTCCCATAGGATCTCTATGAGTATGATGTGAAGATGAGCACTTGG
>NW_007472165.1:0-317 GCF_000475195.1 Diaphorina citri
AAAGAAGATAAAAGCCAGAACAGGATCGTTCACAGGCTGACAGAGCCCGGGAATGATTCCAATAATGTGCCCTTTTTTTTCAAGAGGTTTGACAGAGGGAACTCTAACTGTAAGGTCCTATCGTCCCGAAATCTAAGAGAGAAGGTCGAAGAGAGAAGGAAGACAGGATTGGAGGAAAAAGGTCCTTCCAAGAACAAACATTATCTGTTCAGGATAAAATCCGCTCCGGGCGGGAATCGGACCCGCGGCCTAGTGCTTAGAGTCATCCGATATTAATATACGTCATATTCACCCTGTCGGGTCGTTCCCTACTGCTA
>NW_007472166.1:0-317 GCF_000475195.1 Diaphorina citri
GTTTGAGAGGTTATTAAGAAGAGGGGAGGGGTAGGGAGAGAGAGAGGGAGGGGGAGAGAGAGAGAGAGAGAGATAGAGAGAGAGGTAAAGTCAAGGGAGGCTTAGGTTAAGTCAAATGAGAGGAAGAGATAAAAATACAGTGTGTCTCAGAAGTGTTACAAAGGAATCTTTTACAGGGAAATATGAGATAGGTTCCAAGTGCGTTGAAACGTTCAATACATGTGATCCTGCTGTATTTTTAACATGTGATCCTGCTGTATTTTTGCCTTGTTTTATTATTATTATTTTTTTATTTTATTCTAGTAACTGTGATAACT
>NW_007472167.1:0-317 GCF_000475195.1 Diaphorina citri
TTTGGATAAGTCCTTCTATGGGGACAGACAGACAGACGACACCGAAGCGAATACAATAGTCCGTCCCTTATACCTTTTATATATTATTACCATCGTAATAATAAAGGAAGGACGGGCTAAAAACAGGGAACGTGGAGGAAAAACAACAGGGAGAAAATAAGAATAGAAAATAAAGACAAAGGTTTTTTAAAGTAGGGAGGGAAAAAAGGAAAACTATAAGAAAATAGCTTCTTTTCTTTGGCGAAGAGAAAATGAGGTGTAAAAATTGGGTCAGCGAAACACAGCATAGACAGATAAGAGGGAATACCATCCTCGCG
>NW_007472168.1:0-317 GCF_000475195.1 Diaphorina citri
CGAACAGAGGATAACGCTTGTGATACGCAACACCACGTACTGCACTGCCATGTAACTTGAGTACCTGCAACACCAAACCAATATAGTTTCATTACAAATTTTCATAAACGATTTATTCGAATTAAATTGATCTTAAGGGTATGCTGGGATCTTATCGTACCGAGGAAATTGATCTTATTTATCTTGCTATGAAAGGGCGTTTCCCCCCAACCATATAGAGCATCGCGCTTAGGTGTTCTCTTAAGACGAGAAATGGTTTAGAAGAGTCGAATTTTTCTCATGCAAGTGGAGTTGAGTTATCAACAATTTCCCCTCTT
>NW_007472169.1:0-317 GCF_000475195.1 Diaphorina citri
TAATATCCCAAAAGAAAGCTGGTGAGTAAAAAAACGCATGGTACATCCTAGTTGTAGTATGTGAGGTAATACGCATTTTGAATTTTTGATGGAATTTTTTCCCTCCTCCTATTTTATGTATATGATGATCCCTAAAGCTTTAGAATGTTAAGGAAGAGATAGGAAAATGGTAATAGAGAAGAGGCACTGAGGGGTCCTCTCCCCCCTCAATGTCTCTTTGAGAGAGAGACAGAGAGAGGGTGAGAATCGAACCAAGTGTGGGGAAAAAAGGGAGAAAGGGAATTTCCCATCTCTTATCATCTCTTTCTGGTACTCAC
>NW_007472170.1:0-317 GCF_000475195.1 Diaphorina citri
ACCCTATACGTACCTACCCGTAGCGTAGGCACACTCTTATTCGCAGTAGGTAAAGAGAATGCTGATTTTGGCTGTGGCTTTAGATGAGTTGACGTTTTGACAAGGCGTAGGTAGGTGTGAATGTATGGCTATGGATATACCTTACCCAGTGTGATTTTTTGTACTCTTTCTCTTCCTTCTCCTCCTCCTCCTCCTCCTCCTCCTCCTCCTCTTCGTTCGCTTCCTCCTCCTTTTCCTCCTCTTCTTCCCCCTCTTTCTCCTTCTCCTCTTCTTCCACCTTCTTTTTGACAGCATTCATTTAGGGCATCTTTTTTATT
>NW_007472171.1:0-317 GCF_000475195.1 Diaphorina citri
ATGTACATGTGTACTAGACTACTATTTAGTAGGTAGGTATGTGTCTATATGTTTGTATGGTAATTTAGACACGGAACTGTGAGCAGGAGGAGGAGAAGGAGGAGGAGGAGAAGAAGAAGAAGAAGAAGGGATAGGAGAAGGAAAAGAAATGCGAAGTGGTCTTAGGACAAGTTTTCCACGGTGATTTTCAACAACAAAACAAGCTTGATAGAGAAGAAACAGCAGTATGAGAGGGAGAGAGAAAGCTGAGAAAGGAAGAAAGAGAAGGAGGAGAAAAAATAAGACAAAAACTTGAAATTTCTCAAAATTTAAAAGTC
>NW_007472172.1:0-317 GCF_000475195.1 Diaphorina citri
ATGTTTTGGTAAGTTCTGATCATTTCCGAGTGAAATACATCATAGTAGGTAACATAATTGGTTAACTTTCATGTAGCTTTGTAGCTGGTCCTAACCAACATTGGATATTATATCACCTCATCAGGTAAAACCCGGCATTTTAGGAGAAAAACAGAACAGGCCAAATACGCCCTTTGTCACTGTCCTCAATTGTCTATTGACTCTATTGAAATCAGAAATGATATCTGTTCAGTTTTAACGTTTCGTTATGGTAATACATAAATTTGAAATTTCCCAGACTTGAAAGAGTTGATAATGTTGATATATTTCATTTCCTT
>NW_007472173.1:0-317 GCF_000475195.1 Diaphorina citri
TCCTTCTTCGATATTTATCTCGCTTTTGATGTGATGACTCTCATGGGATCCGTGGTGTCTTTGTGTTCTGGAATCATAGGGATGTTGCGTCACAAGATAATGTTGTTCCGTACTTGTTGATAAGATGTAAGATGATACTTGCATGTTCCGTATAGCTTTCAATAATAATTTCTCCCAGAGGGTTGTCAAGGCTCAAACCTGGTGCCACACTTCGATTTTTCTTATAATTAGATCAAGACACAAACTAAGAATTTTCCTACGACCAAATCGTATGACCGAATCGCTGGTACAAACAAGACAGACGTTTTACACCGTTT
>NW_007472174.1:0-317 GCF_000475195.1 Diaphorina citri
CATATCTCGAATCTTCGGAATGGTTCGTTCTGCGCGGTCTCATAAGAATGTGTACGTTTGTTTTTTTCATCTTACGGCCTGGTCTACTCCCTGTTTAATATCCCCCAGAAAGACCCCATCAATAGAGTTCATCAATGCAATATAAAAAGACAGGTGTTCTATTTTAGTGGTAAATGCAATATTCACATATTCTCACCTTGCCTACAAAGTCCCCAATGCCCGGGTTCGGATTGGGCGAGAATTTCTTATAGATATGTCCGACCCTGGAACACGGTGCATCCACCATAGAACCGCCACACTGCCATATCTTGAACGAT
>NW_007472175.1:0-317 GCF_000475195.1 Diaphorina citri
ATACAAGGTTCACATATCTTATTTGTATCAATCTGAATACCTTGATCAATACCATTCACCAATTTCTTATTGATCATTTCTTTCAAACCATGGAAACTAATATGACCAAATCTACGATGCCATAGAACATCTTTATCCAACTCTGAAACACATGACTCAGAAATATTTTGTAAAACATTGAAAGTTATTTCATAAAGGTTTGATTTCAAACCCATAACAATGATTTCATTATTGTGAATGATTTTCACAGACCCATGTTCAAATAAAACTTGAAACTTATCTAATCTCTTTACACTGAGCAAATTTTTCCTACTAGA
>NW_007472176.1:0-317 GCF_000475195.1 Diaphorina citri
TACAGTTCCCTCTGTCAAACCTCTTAAAAAAAAAAAAAAAAAAATCCAAAAAAGATACTTATTGAATCCATCAAATTCGAATTCATTGGAGAAAATTTATGTATCTTGTAATTTAGGAACCGTCACACATGACCTGGACAAAATTCTGCATAGCCATTATTCTGGGAAGTGAGAACCAGGACAGTCAAAAACCACTGCTCTATGTGTGGCTTTCCGGAATTCTATATTCAATTGGAGCCTTAAAAGGTTAATTCACAAATTCACTGGGAAATTAACCACATCCTCCCCCCCCCCCCCTTCCTTCCCGCCACCTTTTC
>NW_007472177.1:0-317 GCF_000475195.1 Diaphorina citri
GACTTTTTCCTACCCTATTCTTCTTCTCTGTTCATTTTCGGGACGATAAGGCCTTAGCAGTTATAGTTCCCTCTTCTTTTTCTTCGCCTTTTCCTGTCTACAGACGGGGAAAGGCGCTTTTTGTGAGCGTCTCAATCGGCCGTAACTAGGGTGATTCCTTTGGGCTGACTTTTGGTTTTGGGTATAAATTCCACGAGTGGTTGCCCTTCGCATTCAACCTTTGCTGGTTCGATCAAGTTAAATACATACCTATACAATGACTCACACCAGTGTTTAACATAGTCACACAGACTCCAGGCCGCATGGCCCCCGTTTAT
>NW_007472178.1:0-317 GCF_000475195.1 Diaphorina citri
CTGTTGAGATAATGGGACTACATGTCCTAATTCGACAGTCTAAATAAAGCACTAATACTAATACTAATACTAATACTAGTATCTTGAGATACGTCCCTGCCCTGCTTATTAGTCTACCCTGCTTATTAATACTGCTGTTTCACATTATGAGGAATTCGAACCATAAACCTCCAGTTCTGAAATTCCTCCCGCGCTAACTGCTTGAGCCACTGAGGTTGGTTCGTTTTGTTATTTCATAAAATGATAGTTTCCTTGAGAAGAAAGCGAGGGGCTGCCATTCTTTGTTCACCAGTTGCTGGAGTGTAGCGCCTACAACA
>NW_007472179.1:0-317 GCF_000475195.1 Diaphorina citri
AGAGATTCTCCTCCTTTTCTCTTTGTCTTGCTACAACCGCTGTCTATATTTACATCTCTCTCCTTGTTAGCATCCCTATATCCCTGTTCCTCTCTCCCTCGCTCCCCTTATTCTTGACTTGTTTGTTCTTGTTTCATCTAATATACCGTTATTACAAGCCAGTGGCGCAGAGAAAGGGAACAATATTTTCAACGTCTGCCTTGTAAGCGCTAGGCCGCGGGTTCGATTCCCACCCGGGCCGGATTTTATCCTGATGGGATAAAGTTCGTTCTCGGAACGGCTGGCTTTCTCCTATCCTGTCTTCCTTCTCTCTTCCA
>NW_007472180.1:0-317 GCF_000475195.1 Diaphorina citri
TAAGTACCGAAACGTGTTTTGAAGCTCTCAACACAAGAGCCATAGACCTTGCCAAATTAAGTCAACGAGAGTGAAAGAATGAAGAGATGACTCCCTTGTGTGGCCCTGAAATCGGGGACTTTAATAGGAGGAACAGCTGGAACAGGTAAGTAGTTTCAAAGTTTCATATTGGTACGCACTAGGTACGCACGCATTCAATGGTAAAAGCTCAAAAGAAGGCGAGAAACAATAACCTACTCGTATGCTGAAAAACACAAATTTTAATACTGAGGATTGAAACATTTTGAATTCCATAACTAACATCTAACGTGATAATA
>NW_007472181.1:0-317 GCF_000475195.1 Diaphorina citri
CAGTTAAATACGTACTAATATGGAGTTTCAAGGACCTCGTACAGTAATGTCTGTGATTGTAGATGTAAAGTTGGCGTACCTAGGCCGTGGGCTGTGCTGTTAGGCTGTAGTAAACTTGACCATAGGAATGGTAAAATGGAATGTTTAACCGTAGTAGGTACCAATACAGTTAGCAAAATCCAAAATAGGAGATCTATAGTTAGTAGGAGGACTAGTAGATAGATACTAGATAGTAGGTGATCTACAGTTAGCAGTGGGGGTCTACAGTTAGCAGTGGGTGATCTACAGTTAGCAGTAGGTGATCTACAGTTAGCAGT
>NW_007472182.1:0-317 GCF_000475195.1 Diaphorina citri
AGAGAAGTGAATGCGATGGATAATCATGAAAGTAGTGATGATGAGTATTATGTTTTGAATGTTGATACTGTGAATATCGATAAGGTGAGTGTTAGTAGCGTGAGTCAAGAAATGCCAGATATTCCATTCTACAAGGTTGGCATAGAAATAGTTCATTGGGCAGGAACAGATTATCTGGTCTTGATCGACTACTATTCGAGATGGATTGAGATTAGGAAGATGTTGACCACTAGGAGCAGTGAGGTAATTAGTTGTCTGAAGAGAATTTTTTGTGTCCATGGTATTCCTGCAGAAGTGATCTGTGATAGGTATTTCTT
>NW_007472183.1:0-317 GCF_000475195.1 Diaphorina citri
ACGGAGCTTGACGCAGCAGAAGGAGGTGGGACGGAGCTTGACGCAGCAGAAGGAGGTGGGACGGAGCTTGACGTAGCAGAAGGAAGTGGGACGGAGCTTGACGCAGCAGAAGGAGGTAGGCCGGAGCCTGACGCAGCAGAAGGAAGTGGGACGGAGCTTGACGCAGCAGAAGGAGGTAGGCCGGAGCTTGACGCAGCAGAAGGAGGTGGAACGGAACTTGACGCACTGGAAGATGATGAGGTGGACCTTGATACAGCAGAAGGAGGTGGAACGGGGTTTATCGCAGCTGCATTCTGAACTTTCTTCAAAATTGAAAA
>NW_007472184.1:0-317 GCF_000475195.1 Diaphorina citri
CATACATTTACTTTACATACTTATACATAAACTAAATTAAATAAAATTATAATTTTAATAATAAAAAATAAACGTTGACTTTTCTTTATTTCTCTCTTTCTTAGGTTCAAATAGTTTCAAACCCATGACCTAGCGCTTACAAGGCAAACGCACTACCCTCCAAGCTAACTAGACTGGCAGTTTTGGGTAGATTGAGAAAAGGGAGGCTTTTCTCAAAATATCAGATTAAGGAACTATGTCCCGCCAAGTCAAGAAAGTTTGACAGCGTTACTAGAGATCCAAAATCCAATATAGCACTAGAATGTCAAGCGAATATT
>NW_007472185.1:0-317 GCF_000475195.1 Diaphorina citri
AAAGATTACAAGTTTAGTATAACAAATTCAATCTTTTTATTTTTATTTCTTGAACCAAAGTTCACAAAAACTTTTCTCGTGCTTTTTGCCCAACATAAATATCACCATTGCAAACCTGGCTAGATTCAATAGTCGATAGCTAAAAGAAGGAGAGGAAGAATGACGAGAAGAAGGGAATGAGAGGGAAAAGGACGAGGAGGAAGAGTAGAAGAAAGTGAAAAAGAAAGGATGAACAGGAAAAGAAGATGATGAGGAGAAGGAGAAGAAAAAGTGGAGGAATCAGAAAACGAAGAAGCAAAATCTGGAAAAGAAGAAGA
>NW_007472186.1:0-317 GCF_000475195.1 Diaphorina citri
CAGGCTGGTATACTCCCTGTATAGTCCCCCAAGCCAAACTATTTCTTTTGAATCTAAGTATAACCATTTATTTATTTACAGATACACAAAGCAATTCAATATGATCAAGTACCTTTTGTACTGCATAACTAGTTTCGACTGTATCTATTTTATGATCCCTTTTTGACTGTATAATCGTTCCAGGAACCCGGAAACAGCCCTGATTATCTCCCAATACCTTGGCGAAGTCAAACTAAGCCTCCCCATGCGACATTCCCCTACTACGAGCGTGCTCAGTGCTCGCTCCCATACTCCCAATATGATTCTATTCCATCCCG
>NW_007472187.1:0-317 GCF_000475195.1 Diaphorina citri
AAAAGAGAAGGTAAGAACTAAGAGAGTAAGTAAGAACTAAGAATGGGGTACTAAAAAATAATAATTATAATGAAAACTAGTAATTAAAACAACAAGTACCTGCTTACCTTTCTCTTTTCTCTTTCTTTCTTTACTTCTCTTTCCCATCTCTCTCAGTTCCGCCCTCTCCAATCCTTCTTCTTCCCTCTCTCCTTTCTCCTATCCTTTCTCTTTGAACTTTTATCTTCTTCTTTCTTCTCCACCTTTTCCTCGTCCACTTTCACCCTCTCTCTCTCTCACTCTCTCTCTCTCTCTCTCTCTCTCTCTCTCATCTCTCA
>NW_007472188.1:0-317 GCF_000475195.1 Diaphorina citri
GAAGGAACTGGACATCGTGTCTTTTAAAGTTTAATTTCATCAAGTGCAAAAATACTAAACATATTTTATTTTTATTTTAAATTTCTTCAATATTGTAAAAATATAATTGTTTATAATGACGATAATGAGCAGTGGACATCGTGTCGTTTAAAGTTTCTTTAATCTTTTCATCAAGTGCAAAAATACTAAACATATTTTATTTTTATTTTTAAATTTCTTCAATAAAATTGTAAAAATATAATTGTAAAAATATAATTGTTTATAATGACGATAATGTACAGGGGACATCGTGTCGTTTAAAGTTTCTTTAATTTTTT
>NW_007472189.1:0-317 GCF_000475195.1 Diaphorina citri
GCCTTATGGTCAGTCAGCTAATTTTCGCACTCCTTATGGCCAATCAGTTGAATTTTGTGTAATCAGTTTTTTAGGTACACCCTATTCATAATAGTTTTTTTTGGTAGTTCTGCAAAAGTCACGTCTGTGGAATATTGCTACCAAAGGAACTGGCACAAACGAGCAGTGACCAGAGTTATTATAGGGTTAGGTTAAATACAAAAAGGAGCTTTTCTTTTCCACGGACATGACTTCTGCATAATTAGGTACTTTTTTTTAGTAGATTTTATTGGGATAAGTTTCTTTAAGGAGCTTTTCTTTTCCATGGACATGACTTC
>NW_007472190.1:0-317 GCF_000475195.1 Diaphorina citri
CTCTGTTTTCTCCATTTTAATGTTTTGAGAGAGGTATTTTTCCCTCCGGGATTTCATAAAAGCGTTTTTACCTTTTTCATAGCATCAATCACACGGTGTTTTAAGTGCCATAGTTTTTCACAATTCACGAATATGGTGATGTTTACATAAATCAGTGTTTCTCTTGTGCTCTGTTTTGCGATCCTAGTTTTCATCAACTGGAAACTTCAACTGGTGAACTTTGACCTAGTGGATTTCTCAGCTCCTGACGTTGGAATTAAATGGTGCAATTATGACAAATGTTACACCAGGGGTAAGTTCTTGTTGTGTTTTCTGTG
>NW_007472191.1:0-317 GCF_000475195.1 Diaphorina citri
ATCTTGACGTGAGGTATCACTTCTCTGAGTTGCTGAAATCAGAACACGTTTCAAACTTAACACATGGGACTAAAAATAAATAAAATGGGATGGTTTAAAAATAAAATGAACCCTCGAACCTTTTGCACAAATACTTTGCCAATTCACGGCTCATATGTATAACAAAGACTCCGTAGCTTTGTGATTGTTCCCGTCCCTTAAATTCTAATTTTAACTAGAAATGGAAAGATTTGACCTGAAAAGGACCACTAAAACTGAAATACACCTACATGTCAGAAGGCTTTCTTCTCAAAAGCTTCAAGGGTGTAACTGCCTAT
>NW_007472192.1:0-317 GCF_000475195.1 Diaphorina citri
AATAAAGGAAAAGTAGATAGCTACATTTTAGATTTAAACTTTTCAAAGGCAACTTTGCTTTCAACTTTCCTCTGTTTTTATTTCAAAACTTTTAACTCCCAATTAAATTGGGATGACCAAGGCCATCACATTGTTGTGATCAATCATATGTGAAGTCATTAAAAACAAAAGAATGCACGTGCGATTTGGCCTTCGACTCAGGTCATTTGGCGATAATAACCTTAACCCCTTCTGTCCTATGTTAAGAAACGAAGTAAGAGTCAAAAGACATGTCCAAAATACTGTACAAGTCAATAGAATTCTTAGAGCGAAAGTGA
>NW_007472193.1:0-317 GCF_000475195.1 Diaphorina citri
ATTTTCTCATAGTCGACCGGCCGTCGATCGATGTCGACTGAACGTCCACACTGCCTCGACAACATAGGTCGACGCGACAGCTGCTCTACTATGTGTGGACGACGCACCTTTTAAAACTTTTCCAAAAGATACCCTACT
The DNA here is from genome assembly GCF_000475195.1 of Diaphorina citri. Classification (NCBI taxonomy): domain Eukaryota; kingdom Metazoa; phylum Arthropoda; class Insecta; order Hemiptera; family Psyllidae; genus Diaphorina; species Diaphorina citri. Next base: position 139 of record NW_007472193.1, read on the forward strand.
CCTATCTGTCCAGCCATGAATGCCACCTGTATAGCCTAGCTTAGCCATGAACAGCATGATGCATCAAATTATGACACCCTATCATTACAAGTCGTATAGGGGTAGGGGTTGTGTGTCATGCATTTGCATATCTTATCTGACGCCAGTCGCCCTAGTATCTACTCCGTCAATCTTGCCAT
>NW_007472194.1:0-317 GCF_000475195.1 Diaphorina citri
CGTGGCACAGTAGGTATCACCCTCGGCAAGATGTCGGACGTCCCGGGTTCAATTGCCGGCGGGTCGAAGTTTTTTCAGCTCTGCGCTTGGAGTTCGGGGTGAGGACAAGAGTAGCTACTAAAATCGAGGAGCTACCAGTGGCGGCATTACCAGTGTAAAAAGAGTATTGAAAAATGGACATTGATTGCAAAGGAGGCACTTAGTAATGCTGTGATATCCACAAAAGTTGTGAAAAAGCCCTGCTTTACCTACCACAAAGAATTTGAGATATGATTTGTTGTGAGGCTGAGGGCCTCTCAATTTTGGTTACCACAATA
>NW_007472195.1:0-317 GCF_000475195.1 Diaphorina citri
AGGGAAAGCCCTCCGTGAAAGTGGCTGAATGTCACAAATCTTTTTTTTTTTCTGAAGGAATAGATCAGTTGCGCTTACTTGGGTGATGTTTCAAAGTCATAAAGCAGGAAAAGTGAGGACCAACGGATTTTTTCTTTTTCTTCTACGACTTCTAGATCCCGAGATAAATCGATTTAAAAAATCCCGGTAAATCGTGAACTTTCACGTCACGGCATACGCTCCCGTAGGCGATAACGTCACATCAAATATCCCGAGTAAAGCTCCCTTGCAGGCAACGCATTATTGTGTTTGTGCGCATACGTTTCTGCGCAGTTCTT
>NW_007472196.1:0-317 GCF_000475195.1 Diaphorina citri
TCTAAATGGGAACAAAGCCTTGAGGAAGAGACATTGGGCCTCAATACTTCATACTTTTTCGCCTTTTCCCGTATACAAATGGGGTCGGCGTTTTTCCTTAGCCTCTCAATCAGCCCTAGAGTGATTGCTTCGGGCTGACATTTGGTTTACGCTAAAAAATTTACGAGTGGATGCCCTTCACACTCAACTTTTGCTATTACTTTAACAAGGGAAATTCAGGCTGGTATACTCCCTATCCCCCAGACAGACTTCATAGTAAAGGCGCAAAATATTACCTAACCTGCATTTTGTCCCATTGCATTTGGTGCATAGTATAT
>NW_007472197.1:0-317 GCF_000475195.1 Diaphorina citri
ATTATTTTTTTTTTTTTTGAGAGTATTCCCACTACACACGAAACGATTTTTTTTCCGAACGACACAAAATGTCGTTGTAGGCAATGTAATTCAAATGAGTGTTTCCACTACACACGAGGAACTAGTTGGAACGGGCCTTAACTTAAAAGAAAAATTTGGACCGATTGCAATACTTTCATTACTAGTATAGCTCGCTATACTGTAGTAATAGAAAGTAAAAAATGAGATTTAAGAACATAAAAAAAAAATCAATATTGAAAATTAATCTCTCGTTACAGAACTGCGCTCTTGCGGTGACCGGGGGAGGTAGCGACTCC
>NW_007472198.1:0-317 GCF_000475195.1 Diaphorina citri
CATGCCATTAATATTTATGGGCATTAGAGTGAACTTTTGAGTTGTATGGCCGCCATACACGCCATACATACACGCTACACCACTGGTTACCTCTGAGCGTGCTCCGAGACTGTTCGGTTATAGTCTTCAAGCATTCTCAGAAGTATTATGAGATAGCAAAATCCAGCTACTCCAGATCTGTAGACATTATTAAACTTGTGTGACAATAATATCATTGTAGTTAATTAATATAAACATGCCACACATGGGTGTCATATTATTTTGAAGATACCATCTCATTACTTACTATTACCATCCTATGAACTTTTGATAGCTTA
>NW_007472199.1:0-317 GCF_000475195.1 Diaphorina citri
CAAACCGCGAATACTGCGAAAAAACCGCGAATACCGCGAACAAACCGCGAATACCGCGAACAAACCGCGAATACCGCGAACAAACCGCGAATAGCGCGAACAAATCGCGAGTACCGCGAACAAACCGCGAATACTGCGAAAAAACCGCGAATACCGCGAAAAAACCGCGAATACCGCGGACTAACCGCGAATACCACGAACAAATTACGATCGTAAACAAACTGTGAATAACTCAAAAAAAGACAATATATGTAACTTCTATCTCAAAGGAATCTCCAAACCAATGGTCAAAATGTAGGAGAAACCTCCCCTCAACC
>NW_007472200.1:0-317 GCF_000475195.1 Diaphorina citri
CTGCCTAAATAATTTGTTTAGGTATTTCAAGCAACTCTAGGGTCTAAAAGTAGCCTTATTATCGTAAAACGCAGTGTATATATCTTGTAACCCCCAAATCAAGAAAAAATGTTAAATATATCGATATATCGGCGATATATCGATATATTTCCCCCGATATATCGATATCGATATATTTGAAGGGCCGATATATCGATATATCGATTTATCGATATATTTGCAACTCATTTACATCCCTAATTTATATCTCTACTACCATTTCCATTTGACAAAGTGCAAGAGATTTTTCTTAACCATAAAAGAGAACCTCTATTAAA
>NW_007472201.1:0-317 GCF_000475195.1 Diaphorina citri
ATTTAGAAAAATGTCCTGCTTTGAAAAAATGTCTTCTGGGTAATCCTACGTATGAATGGGCAACCCTACGTAATACATGATTATGTACATCAAAACAGAAATAAAACTATCTACACGTCTTATGTAGGTAGGTACCTATATCTAAAAAAAGAGGTGACACTATTATAAAACCTGTCAATCACTCTCAAGAATAAAATTAAGGAATGGTTGATTTTGAACCTTTAAAACCAAACAAAAGATTTACCTTTGGTTGATTTTGAACCTTTGAAACAGAACAATAGATTTATTCCCACGCAAATGAATGTATTGATATACGT
>NW_007472202.1:0-317 GCF_000475195.1 Diaphorina citri
AATAAATATTTACATAATATGTTTTAAAAAGTGTAGTCAAATCTCTGGTTTCTCCTTTCCCCCTTAGCCTCCACAAGATTTGTCAAGTGTGAGAAGTGTCATCACTTCTTCCTGGTTTTATCCGAGGTGGACACAAAGAAAAGCATCAAGGAGCAAACAAGAGTTGAGGACAACAAACATTCGTTTGTCAAAAAGCCACCTCCAGTTCCAAAAAAGGTAAATCTGGAATTCTGTGGGTGTATCATATTCACTCCTAAGTGGTTATATTATTTAAAGAATTCAACTTTTAACATTCAAAATTAAAAAAAAAACTTCTT
>NW_007472203.1:0-317 GCF_000475195.1 Diaphorina citri
AAGGTACTTGTGCAGAAGTCACATCCGTGGAATATTGCTACCAAAGGAATTGGCACAAACAAGCAGTGACCAGTGTTATTATAAAGTTAGGTTAAGTAAACGCAAGAAGGAGTTTTCACAATTAGAGCAGTGATTAGTGTTATTAGTTACAGGGTTAGGTTAAATACAAAAAAAGAGCTTTCTTTTCCACAGACGTGACTTCTGCATACTTACTTACCGTGATTTTAAGGTATAAATCTCCATTACAGAAAAGTCTTGGGGGGTTTCAGCGAGCAAAAGGTTATGAGCACAGTTTCAAGCCAGTTGCATCACAATTG
>NW_007472204.1:0-317 GCF_000475195.1 Diaphorina citri
AATTTGACCACAATAATAGTAGTAGCCTACTGCTGGAGTAAAGGGACTTTTCAGTCCTATGCAAGCAGTATAAATAAGAAATAAGCACTATTAATTAATTATTATTTATTTATTTATTTTTGAGCCCCTTACGAGGCCCCCAAAAAGAGAGCAGTGAATTAGAGACCGGAATCTCTAATCCACAATACTGCTAAGAGTACATACCAGTTACCTCGAGATAAAAAATCTCTACAAATAATAGGAAGTTATGTACTGACGAATGAATGGAACAGGTAAACTAGACACGAAATATTGATTGTATGCAATAGTGAGAAGTT
>NW_007472205.1:0-317 GCF_000475195.1 Diaphorina citri
AATCCCTAGGTATTTTCCAAGGAAGTTAATTAAGAACAAAAAATAATTAAATATTTTCTTAATTTCCGTGAACTAAAATAGGAACCTATCTTTTCTCATTTCTATTACCTACGTAGCGTAGGTAGATTGGTAGGTATTACGAACTGTAGGAAGGTAGAATCGAATAGAATATTGGTAGGTAGGTACCTTGCGTATACTGTCAGAATGAATCTAGAAAGTACAGGGTCAAAATAACATCAAATCATCGTATTACTTTATTCAATTCTCCAACTGTACCATTCCTGCTCCGTCCTCACACTCAATCAATCGCAACTTCT
>NW_007472206.1:0-317 GCF_000475195.1 Diaphorina citri
TACTCATCAATACGCAACTTTTGACATATCAGGCGTTTTTAAATTCGAACATTTTTTTTTTCACTCCACCCTAATGTATGTACATGTTCACTTCATTAATTTCAAGCCTTTCTCCCTATCTCCTCCCCTCTCTTCCTCTCCCTTCCAATCTCCTCGGCACCTTTCATTTTCATCTCATGTAGAAGTATAAATTTTCGCAAAGACTACACTAACCTTCCCCCCCGCCCCGTTTCCCCCGAAAAAAAACAAATGCATTGTGTTTAACGAGACGTTAAATTAAAAATACCGGGAGACACGAGTTAGGGGGCCACGGGGCC
>NW_007472207.1:0-317 GCF_000475195.1 Diaphorina citri
CAATTATTTTGATTAATTATAGTCTTAAAACCCCACCATTCAACATTTTTTATTATTGTTGTTATTATTAATATATGATTGCGTACCACCTAAAATGTATCCGCGTACCACCAGTGGTACGCGTACCACCGGTTGAGAACCTCTGACCTAGATAATATATTCATAGAATCTGCTATACCAGATGTATGCTTTCCTGAAGATCATGCGATGTGTGATGGAACGTTTTATCTAACGGTTATGTTTGGGTGCAAACCGTTTAGATCAACTTAAAGCAGCGCACACACTCATATGTTTTGATTTTATTATTATTATTTTAT
>NW_007472208.1:0-317 GCF_000475195.1 Diaphorina citri
TTCGGGTGCGCAGTACATGACTTACCTCTATTATTTCGGGTGCGCAGTACATGACTTACCTCTATTATTTCGGGTGCGTAGTACATGACTTACCTATATTATTTCGGGTGCGCAGTACATGACTTACCTAGACTATTTCGGGTGCGCAGTACATGACTTACCTATATTATTTCGGGTGCGCAGTACATGACTTACCTCTATTATTTCGGGTGCGCAGTACATGACTTACCTCTATTATCTCGGGTGCGCAGTACATGACTTACCTCTATTATTTCGGGTGCGCAGTACATGACTTACCTCTATTATTTCGGGTGCGC
>NW_007472209.1:0-317 GCF_000475195.1 Diaphorina citri
TGCTTGGCCAATAACTTGCAGAAATCTGAAACACAATAGGATAAGGGTATGTTAATGATAACAGTTTAAAAATAATATAACATGGGCTAAAAATAAAGGCTCTTAAATAAATAAAACATTTTACTGGCCATTTAGATATAAAAAAAAAACAAGAACTTATTGAGAGCACCAAGCAAACAAACAATTGATTAGCAAAAGGTCTGTTTATTTATTGTATATTTTTTTATGTTTATTTCGTTTCTCAATTGTTAATTATTTTCAGGTGTTAAATTTGTTGAATAAAAAGTAATTTTATCATCATTACCATTACGAACTTA
>NW_007472210.1:0-317 GCF_000475195.1 Diaphorina citri
CTTAAGAAGTACCAGACCTCAGTCAAACACAATGAAATAAACCATTACCCATGCATTCGACCCATTCATGACATTCTGTACCAAGTCAACCAAGTGATAAGTTAGTGGATCAAACTACAAGTTAGTGGATCAAACTATAAGTTAGTGGACCGAACTACATACAATAAGTTAGTGCTGTTTGTGGATCAAGGTATTTAAGTTAGTAGAACGAGCTAGAAATTCAAATAGGTCCATCTTCTGAGAGTAGAACCTGAACATCCGAGGCCTATTTCGAAAGGTTTCTTCGAGGTAGGTAAATACGTGAAGGGCTTTTTTTT
>NW_007472211.1:0-317 GCF_000475195.1 Diaphorina citri
GCAAGCAAGTACAAAATTCATGTGGCTTTTGCTTGGAGAACACAATCAGCAAAGTTACAGCATTACTTATACACTTTTAATTATGAGGATAATTTGTTAGGGTATGCTTAATTTTTAATCATCTAGGAGGAGTTTCAAACTTGAGGGATATGGGGAAATCGCCCACAAAATGACCTTGACAGCCAAAATTTCAAATGCTATCATTTTCCAAATAGTTCATAATTTAAGTTTGCCAAGAAGTTTCAACTCACCTGATCCAGCAACTCCAACAGTGGCAGCTCCGGCACCGATGAACTTGGCAGCGGAGTCAATGTCTC
>NW_007472212.1:0-317 GCF_000475195.1 Diaphorina citri
CTCCGGATGAAATCTCTTGGTGATACCCACAATAGAATTTGATTGGGATATGCCGTCAGCTTATGCTGAATGAAAAAAATAGGGTTGGAAAAAAGTGAGATTCCCAAACAGTCCCACGTAGGGATTCCAATGGTATTTCCTTTTCTTTCAAAGAAGAAATATTTTTAATCTGTTTGTCGCTGTCACTTTTAAGCAACACTGTACAACAGTAAGCCGCAGCTAACTAGAGGGAATAAAATATGCTCAAGAAACCGTATAAGACAAAAAGATAGAAGAATAATATAAGTAGATGAGAAACAACGAAGGTAAGGAGAGAG
>NW_007472213.1:0-317 GCF_000475195.1 Diaphorina citri
TTGGAATGCTAGCAAGTCATAAATTACGCTATGTAGGCACCAAAGGCAAAATAACTTACATAATTTAATGGAACTATCTATCTGCTGATATAATATCCATGAAATATTACAAAAAAATAAAAATAAAAAAAGCCACCTGCTTTGAGCATTAGCAAGTACACCAAATTTAAATGGAAACAGATTTTCCCATCAGACCACTATAGCCAGAGTGATAGTGCGTTGAATCGTTGAAAGCTGATGGATCACTAATGTTAAGCGACGTTGGACGTGATGGTATCCCAAAGGGTGACCAGCAGAGCGATCGTGTGCTGCTGAAT
>NW_007472214.1:0-317 GCF_000475195.1 Diaphorina citri
TTGATTACAAAAAATTTCCAAAATTTTCAGCCAATCAGATTTTTAAACTTTTGGCGTGGACCCGGCCATAGGTCGGTAGGTATATTTTCCTTCGCGATTATCGCGATATGAAAAGTAATAAAGTAGGAGGTAGGTACACCAAATTGATATTTCTGATTCTGATGGTTGCTAGAAACAATATTTTAAATGTATGTAAAATAATAATAAAATTTGCAACATCCTTGGACATTTTTTTTTTATCTAAGTACCTACCTACTATAAGTAATAGATATTGAAAGTTGTTGTTGCTGTTAGAAACCCCTTGAAAATACGAGGGT
>NW_007472215.1:0-317 GCF_000475195.1 Diaphorina citri
CTTCTGAACACAGGTTCTTATCATCTAATAGTAATTTGCTAATGGGTACTTGAGTCTTAACGTGTAAAGAATAATAAATTGTGAGGTTGATGAACGCCCGGCATCTGTGTGTAAACAAAATGAGCAGATAGGTAATTGAAATAGACGGAACCAGTGCGTATTATTGATATGATGAGTATTTTATTTGTCAATTGGGTGATACTAGAGGTACCTCAGTATGGGTTTTTATTATTATTTTTTTTTGTAGGCAAAGAAGCGGAAATGAAGTTTTTGTAAGAAAAAAACGTAGACATTGTTTTATTATTATTTCATTCCAT
>NW_007472216.1:0-317 GCF_000475195.1 Diaphorina citri
GCGTATGGTACAGGTGGGCCAATAAATGGTACGTTTTTTAGGTGGGCGAATAAATGGTACACTTACCCTACCTACCTATTAAAGTTTTTGTGGGATTCCTAGGCGCCCATTTCCTAGCCCTGATAAGGGAGAGGATAATGCAGTACATTGGGAAAGGGAGTACTAAAAGGGGAAGGAGGTGGAGGGCGAGGTTTTTCCACTTCATCAATGTTCTGAACAATGACTTCCTCTTCGCTTGAGAAGCCGTTTTTCCATTATTCCCAATTTTCAATCAATTATTATCATTACAAAAGTGAAAAAATACCTCGGAACTTCCA
>NW_007472217.1:0-317 GCF_000475195.1 Diaphorina citri
GGGGTTTTCCCAGACGGAGCTGTAACAGTAACAACGGAGAGCTTTCTCTCATTCTGTCCTCTTCTCTTCGATTTCGGGACGATATGGGATCCGTTGTTACAGTTTCCTCTCGGGAAAAAGCCAGCCCTTCCGAGAACGAACATTATCTGTTTGGGATAATGTTGGCCTCCGGCGGGAATCGAACCCTGGACCTAGCGCTTACAAGACAAACGCGCTAGCTTCCAAAACTAGGCTGGCAAAAATCAGACATTGAATTCGGAGTTTTTTGTATTTTACTTCTTTTTTTTTAAATTATTTTACCTATCTACTGTGATGAG
>NW_007472218.1:0-317 GCF_000475195.1 Diaphorina citri
TACAATATCGAGGTCAAGAACGCCCGATTGTGGAGGTATCATGTAAGTAAACACTGTTGGAGTTAATTTTTGACTGGAGTTGTGAACCAGTCCTCTTCCTAAGATCTCTCGATGAGAGTCGAACGTAAAGGGCAATGGGTGGGGACAGCGTACGTATGTAGCTATAGGTACGGTACACCTTGAGTTAAAAAGCTTCCGGCCTCCGGAAAGAAAAGATCCCTGAAGACTAAAGTGCCCCTCCTTGGGCCCCGGATTCCTCAGGCTAAAACCGTTCAGTCAGCACCAAGACACAATGGTTCGACTCTTGGGGAGGACGT
>NW_007472219.1:0-317 GCF_000475195.1 Diaphorina citri
ATAATGTTCGTTCTCGGAACGGCTGGCTTTCTCCTATCCTGTCTTCCTTCTCTTTTCGATTTCGGGACGATAAGACCAAAGCAGTTACAGTTCCCTCTGTCAAACCTCTTTAAAAAAAAGAAGGTTTATATATCCATTTAATGAGATTTGAGGTAACTTCTAGCACTAGGGCTATATCTATAGAATCCGGATATTTACTGGGGGCCCATGCCCCCCTAAATGCCGTTTTGAACCTGAGTAGGTACCCACTATCTAGGGTAAGTGTACCATTTATTCGCCCACCTAAAAAACGTACCATTTATTGTCCCACCTGTACC
>NW_007472220.1:0-317 GCF_000475195.1 Diaphorina citri
TTTTTTTTTTTTTTTTTTTTTTTTTTAATGAATCTTGATTTGATGGATTCATTAGATTCAAACGGGAAAAAACATTATGAGACTTTTTAAAGCAGTGTCATATACTCCCTGAGGCAAAAAAAATAATAAAGATCCTTTTTTTCTATGCTTCCCATTCATGATTTCAGGTTACCATGACCCGAGAAAGAAAGGCAATCCTCTCGAGTTAGTCATGTCCTTTGTCCGTATCCCATTACCATTCAAACACCCGAGTACTCAAATAAAACATCTCGCGACAGGACGTGCTCACACGATTGTTATTACTGATAACGAAGGCG
>NW_007472221.1:0-317 GCF_000475195.1 Diaphorina citri
ACGGAAAGCACGGGATAGAACGGTTTTGAGAAGATAGCGCTGGTATTAATTAGGTACCATTTACCACACTTAAATAAAAGATTGTGCAAAAGCCTAACTAATAGTTTGCGTCAAAAACCAAAGGGGGGAATCGACTATTGGTCCCTGCTATTCCAAAAATCATCGAAAGTTCGTCACCTCTCAATTCACGACGGATATGTCCCACATACCCAATATACGTTTCATGGAACAGGCCCCCTATTTACAATGTGGGAGGAATCAACTGTCTGTAACGTTTATTGTTACAATCGCCAAGGCATTGTGTTTTCCTATATGTC
>NW_007472222.1:0-317 GCF_000475195.1 Diaphorina citri
AGTAGATTTTCCATCAGCAGATTTTGTTTGTAAACTAGAGTGAGTTAGCAGAAAGTCCTGGTAGTAGACGGACGTAAAATTAGCAGATTTTCCCAAAAGATATTAGAAGTTTTATATAGAAGATTTGTAAGAAAGTAAATAGTCCAGGAATTAGAAATTTGTTAGCAGTCACAAGTTTATAAAAGAAGTTTAATTGAATAAAGTGTCCAAAAGAAATTGATAATATTCATTGAAAAAACCACTGTGTCTTCGTTTCATTTTTATGTTGTGTCAAATCTTAAAACGCTTCCACTGTCAATCATTCATCATTCACGACA